>NC_045437.1:104175483-104475483 GCF_002776525.5 Piliocolobus tephrosceles | reverse complement strand
GGTACATAGTAGGAGCTCAGAAAATCTGTGTGGAATGAATGAATGAATGAAAGATTGTAGGTTGTGTGCTGGGTCTTTTTTTTTTTTCTTCATGAAATTCATGATTTTTTTTTTTTTTTTTAAACAGAGACGGGGTCTTGCTATGTCGTCCAGGATGGTCTCCTGTTCCTGGGCTTCTAGCAGTCTTCCCCACCTCAGCTTCCTGAGTAGCTGTTATAGTAGGTACACACCACTGTGCCCAGCTTGAAATGCATGATTTTTGAATCTGAGTTTTTTATAGGTCCACTTACTTTAAGTGGATGCCCTCCTGTCAGGCAAAAAATTAAACTATATTTTGTTTCCATTTCTATTTGAATTTCACTCTAGCCCCAACACAGCATTCAGTCCACATCCTGCATTGCCCATCTCACAGTTCTCCCACTAGAAGGTAGAAAAGAAGAATAGTACTTATTTCATTAATAGTTATCAGTTCTTCCTGTTTACTTTTGAACAAGTGCGAACTTTTCAGGCAAACTTGCCTCTCAATATGCATTTTCTTTTCTTCCTATTTTACTTCCTTGCCCGCTTCATTGTCATGTCTGAAATTGCAGATAATGGCGGGGGGGAAAGCTGTTGTGAGCATTGGGTAGTGGTGCTGGCGGTGACTCTTTTTATTATTATTATTATTATACTTTAAGTTCTAAGATACATGTACACAACGTGCAGTTTTGTTACATATGTATACATGTGCCATGTTGGTGTGCTGCACCCATTAACTCGTCATTTACATTAGGTATATCTCCTTTACCTGCTTCTCTGATTAGAAAGCAAACTTCCCCCGAACAGGCAGAAATCTATTCTACCAATTTTGATATCTCTCCAGGTTTCTAGAACAGTGACCAGCATCTGGTTGGTACAGAATGAATGTTCCTAGAATTAATGGTTGAGTGAGTGGGAGATACTGTTCTAGTTCCATTTTCTCCTGTATTTGGAGACCCTGTGGTTCTCTCTCTCTCTCTCTGTATGTGTGTGTGTGTGTGTGTGTGTGTGTGCATGTGCACGTGTATGTATGTGTAATGTTTAGTTTTTTTATGGATTAAAATTTCATGGTAAAGTAGGATAAGAGTAGTGGTATCTGCTGAATTAGGGTTAATATTTTCCGTGTTAAAGCTGAAGATACGCAGTGGGCAAAAGCCTTTAGATTTGGTTCTTGGTGATCCTTCCATAAAGGTAAGTAAAGGGTGGGTCAGAGTTTCCTCCACAAAACTACTAATGTGCTCTCTGCCCTTAGACATACAGTCAGGCAAAGGAGTAGAAATTGATCCCCTGGAAGAAAATGAAATGTTAGGTCTGGCTATTTTCAGATGTAATCAAAAGGACCTGAACTCATTCAAATTAATATTTGGATTTATAAAAATGTGATTTTTGTTTGTTGAATAAAAAGGATTGGTTCCTAAAAGTTCTCACAGTGTAATTTTGTAAGATTACAACTTGTAATGAGTATTTACTGATGAAGCTAACTGCCCAGATGTAGCTACTGTTCAGATACTTGTTATAAGTGACAGGATACTTTCTACTGGCAATTGAGATGTGGCTCTTTTCTTTCTTCCTTTGTCTAGAATACACACACACACACACACACACACACACACGAGAAACTCTGGAATTTTATTTTTATTTATTTACTTATTTTTTTAAAAGAGTGTGCATGGACTTTATTCATGTGTATTTTCTATACTGCATCAGCTCTCAGTTACCCACATGTGGTTTATTCAGCCTTGGGATTTATCTGCAGAAATTTTTCAAGTCCCAGGCTGCTCTCTGCTATCATCATTTGTATGAATTATGTTAGTGTCATCAGTGTGTGCTGCGGTAGTGCAGCCTAAACCAAGCATAGCTGGGAAGGCAAATCAACCCATCCCCTCTATATTATATTCTAAAGCAAAATATTTATCATTTTTGTCAATCTTTTCCCCTTTGGAATCATTCTACCCATTATTAGCACAGTTGACCGTGAATTATTTGTGCTCTGATTAAAGATAAAGTACCACATAAAATAAAATCTTATAATTCGCTGTAATTCTCCAAACTTCTTTATTGAAATTAAATCCTATTGACTTGATCAAAGGTGCTACATGGAAAGGTTTGATTGAACTTGGGTTACCGATTTCAATATAATACTTAGTAAATCCAAACATAGTTTTTCTCTCTCTCTAAACCCCTGCTGAAATATAATACCAGAACTTGAAATGAAATGTAATTTGAAGAATAATTTATAAATGCAAAATTATTCTTTCTTGTTTTGGATATTAAGTATCTTTGAGTTTTAACCATAGTCTATTTATCTTTCTTATTTTATGTAAACAAGGTGTGTCTAACTTCTGACACATTCAGTGTAAAACACAGCTTTTGCCATAACGGGAGGGAAGAAAAGATGGATGAGCGACCCCTCCCTTTGTGTTGATTATATCTCCAACTGACTGAGGTTTTTTTGTCATGAGATAAAAGAATGATTAGTCAGATTTTAAGTAAAGCAAGCTTACAGAGTGCAAAAGAATTTTTTTTGTTTGTTTGTTTTTTGGTCTGCTCTCTAGAAACCAGAGAGGAAAGGATGCATAATGGGATGCTGTACTTGTGCATTTCGGCAAAGATCTAATCTTTTTGAATTCATTGCTTGTGAGTTATTATTTCTAATCATACGCTTGATTGACTCCAGCTAAATGACTGTCTGACTGCAAAGGCAGGGATGTTAAATCCAAAACTGTAAGTGTGCATTTTAACTGAAAATAGAGATCATCACGGAATGCCTTCTCAATCAGTAGTGCCTGATACCACTCCCCCCTCCACCTGAATTTTTTTTAAATAGAAATTCTCTTGCATCCTCATGACGGAACAGAGCATCACAGAACATGATTGAGCTCCAAGAGAGAAGATTGAAACCCTAGAGGGCATATCAAAATGATAAAAACTGAGGCTTCCATGGTGCCACAATGAGTATAGTTAATATGCTACTTTAGTCTGACAAGCCTCAGGTGCCCCTTAAAACTCCAATTTGTGGTTACCTTGTCATTTTAAAGATTTTTTTAAAAGGTGGAAGAGAAATGAGGTTAGTGGTAATTTCTTTTTAGAAGCAGAACTTGGCTATTTCTCTCAATATTTTTTGCATGAAAATCTAGTAGATAACCTAATTTTCTTTTGGCGGTTAACATAGGTATTTTCCAACATCAAAACAGTTGTGGCTCCTAAATAATTTATCTGAAATAGAAAAAGATAAAGTAAAATCCCATGTCTGAAAAGGAAATGGCAATAAAAGCTGAGCTTTCTAAACATATGGCAAAATTTTTTGGTATCACTTTAAAAAAATGGTTGTTAAAGAATTAGTTAAACATTTATATATAGTGCTCATTGTATTATCATAACTTCTTAATAAGATCTGTTTATTATATTACTTGGATCTTTGCCTTTCTTGCTTTATTATGGCACAAATATTCAAAAGTTCCTTCTGGATTTTTGAGAGAGAAAATGTTACACAACCAGGAGTCTTACAGGAAATTCATGTGAATGTCTTGGCAAGACTATCCTTAAAGCTAAGATAACCCAGATCTTGGGTTATCCTGAAAGCTAAGATAACCCATTGGTCTTGGAGAAAAGACTCTTCTCCAGAGGTAGCTGCAGGTACTCAAAGATGGTATGTGTGTGTTGCCTTCAAAGTAGACAGAGTGATAAATGGATACATGACAAATAGTCTGAACACCTTCACCTGGGAGAAAACCATCTAAAGCTGAGTGTTTTCTCATACGGCTAACTTATTTTTAACAATATATTTCAATGATAATTTAAAAATAAATTGCACATTTCACATAAGGTAATGCTTTGTATATGATTTGACATTCTTTAAAATACTACCTGATGTAATGAAAACACTTGAAATTTAAACATTGTTAACACTGTGTTAATATGTCAAATATTCAGTTGGTTTATGGCTTAAAAGTAAAATTTTAATTTTTTTTCTCAGTATCACAAAGCTTCCTTCTGGAAGATCCATCCAGTTTTGTCTTATGCCTGAGGAAGAGATTGAAGTTGCCGTGAACTAGTTCCAGCAAGAAGCATTATCTGTGTAATGAGCACAGCAGTGATATGTGGGGATATGGATTATGTGTGTAAACTATACAGGGTGTGATAGTTGGGTGTTAATCTGTTTTTGAAGGTTCATTAGATGGTGAGTAGGAACAGGTGCTAGGACGACTGAGTTCTCTAAGGATCAAAAGGTTAGATAAACTGCTTTTAGGATTTATGCAGGGTAGTGATTTTCATGTCAGTTTAATTATCCTTATGTTTTACAAAACTGTCAATCAGGATGCCTAGAAATCGTATGGAAATGGAGCCTCTGAAAACTTTTGAGTCTTTTCTGATTGGGTTTATCTGATAATCATTCTTTTCATGATGACCTTAGTGGAAATGAAGAGCTGTTAGAACTGCAAGCCCTGCTTTAGTGTCAGAAGAAGATTTAATCAGGAGTCTATCATCCAGTGAGAAAAATGCCTTTCATTCTCTTTTCATTTATTTGAAATTACTTAGTGATTCAGGAATCTCTTATTGGGGTCATTTACTTTGATTTTTAACTTAGCAATGTAACTCTTGAAATACTTTATGTAAATGATTTCCTTCAAGGTGCACTGTGTTTTAAAAAGCTATCAATCAGTTGAAAATTGTTTTTAATTCATTTCACTCTAGAAGCATGATCTGTCAGGAGGAAATAGAGAACAGAAGTTCATATAGCAAGGATCATGCTATGCCATCCAAGCATCAGTTTTTAACGAGGTTTTGGTGTTTTCATCCATTTTAGGATATTTAAAATATCTTGAAGATTATTTTAATTTGGTGGTAGTAATTACACTGGTCATATTACAGTTAATAACTTACATATCATTTCTTTAGCCCCATAGGCATGAAAAAAGCAACTTAGATGATATTAAAAAAATACCCTCAGCAATTTTTCTAGGCCCGTTACTTTTATAAAACACTTGAGATTTTATTTTTATTAGTGTAAGACACTTAGAAACGAGTAACTAGCAAATAAACTTAGTGATATAATTCAAGTTTATATTGCTTGGTTAATAAAACGTACAAAATCATAGCCTTTCCCAAGGTTTTCCTTCATCTTTTATTATTATTATTATTATTACAAAAGAAAATTGTTAAAGTTATAGAGTTTCAAGTCTTTCAGGAAATTATTTTAGTTGTTTGTGTTACTTTGTCACTGTTCGTAGATGATGAAGCAATTTTTTTGGCTTTTGCCAAAGCAATGAGTCTTTTAGAAATTTTATTTGGAAACTATTTATTTTATTCCCTATTTTGCTACTGAGTTTGTATGTCTAGAAGGTTATTTCCTTTAACTTTTATTCATCTAAGAGGATTCTGGGATCTTATTGCAGATTTTACAGTCTGGTAAACACAAAATGTATTCTCATTGTGATTCTGTTCCATTCTCAGCAGTTCATTAAGTAGGCTTTCCCTGTATTAATACAGTGACTGACGGGAATATCACAACCCTGGTCTTTATGTTGGAGAGCTGCTCACAGCTTTGTTCCAGTTCTTCACTGTGCATTGCAGTGATATGCTTCTGTTTGCTTCTATATCCTGACTAAACAAAGAGCATGCTCTCATTGATAACTTTTTAATACTAATTCTGTATGGGCCTTGACAGTTACCAGTTATGTTTACTGTCTAATCAAGGTAGATATTTTGGATGCTTTTTTTTTTTTAATTGTATTTCAAATTATATTTTAAAAATAATTTTTACTGGACCAGTTTTTTGCTTGCTTGGGCTATTGTTGATTGCAGTTTCTAGCAACAAATAGGCTTTCCTGGTTGTAACCTGTCTAGTTTTATAAGAGTTCAGAGGAGGCCATATAAGATGGTCTTACCTGACATTCCTCAATAATTCATGTATTTCTAATTCTATATAATTTTATTATGTTGTTATAATGCAACTCATTATAAATTATATAGAAGGTATAATCAACTTTACATACTTATCAGTAAAATTTGCCTCCCAAGAAACATCAGAAATGAATAAGAGAAATAAATGTAGTACTAGTAAAATAACCCGAGATAATTTTCATGCAGATGCTTTCTATTGAATGATGCTATTTGAGATATGGTAGAAGTTATGTTCAAATCCTTTGTTAACTTCTGAAGAAAGTAGATACATTTGAAGGATATCTGTTAATCATTGCTAACTCCCACTTTCCATCCTATGTTAATGTTATATTAATATGTTGTCAAAATTATTGTGCAGATAGGAATAGAAGTAGTTACCCATTTAGTTTCCATAAAGGAAAATGAGCAGAGAAAATGATTTGAAATAACGACTCCTTATGTATTCATTCCTTCCTTCACTGCTACCAGTGTGCTTTTCATTACTAATCAAGTCAAGGACTTGGGTTCATGTTGCATTCAACTAGCTAATGTAATTCCTTTTTAATACTAAAAATGCCCATCCCAGTCCTGGCCCGCTCCCTCACCAATATTTATCTTTGGAACCAGTAGAAAGATCAGTGTGACCACACTAGCACAAACTTAGATCTCCTGTGAATAAAAATTATAAGCTCATGTTCTGTGTCCTGTCATATTCACATATTCACAATTAGAACCCAGAATCCTCACAGAGAAAAATAAAGGAAATAACTTGCTGGATGTATGTGTGTGTCACTGAAATAGAATAAAGAAAACCTAACATATTTACATACAGGACTTGAAGGGTCATCAAACTAATCCCAGGCCTCTTTTACTATATTGAGGAATACGCTAAGCCAAGACTTGAGTGAACTGTTTTACCTTGTTTTCTGTGGCATTTTAGAAACATAGGTTTTTGTTGGAAATGTGTGATTTTACATAGGAAAAAGGTATATGCTGACACAGTATTTGGTTCATTGTAGGTTAAAATATCGACTAATGTTTCATTTGTACTTACTGGTTGAATGTAAAATGATTTTAAACACTCTCTTCTGTGATACGATTTTTGTAGCTTTTCTTAAACTATAGCATTTCCAGCTTGGTTTTTATGTCATTATTTTTGTCGGTGGGCTCTGGCTTCATATGCGTGGTGGAGTGATAAAGCTGTGTTGCTAGGCAGAGTTCTTCCAGGCAGTTCATGCTGGGCTTCATATCTGTCATTGCCCCACTTTCATGTTTCTATGAGGATGGAAATGATTTGAGACAGAATATCATTGGGAATAGGCGCATAGTTAAATGCCCAGGTCGCCTGATTCTCCATTGAGTCATCATGAGTGTCTCTGAACAGTGCCAGTGGTATTCTTGGCACGCGAGGCTCAGCGGGAATAACACTGAAATAACAAAGATCGAAACCTGCGTTGCTAGAAAATTCTCCGCTTGCTATATGACCTTTTCGGTCTTCTACCTTTGAATATGTGCCTATGCCTCGGTGCCGCTATGGAAGGCTCAGGGCTGCTAGAAAAAGTGCCAGGGAGAAGGCAAGAAGAGATGTGAATAAAATGAACAATGGGTGACACAGTTGTATTAATTTTTCAAATATTCATGGAGTTTATATCAGAAACTTGGGACTTTGACACTGTGTACATTGAAAAATAATCAAAAGGTAATTCTAGTTTTTCAATTGCAAAGATTAAGAAAGGATTAAAAAAGAGATACGTTTTGTGATGATTCAATGATAGCATGACAGTTTTATCAAAGGAATAGAGTGGCCCCAAATAGTCTGCTTTCATAAAGACAGAGTATCACCTTGAGCCTAATAGTTGACAAAAACAACTGAATCTTGGCTTTTTCAAGTAATGTGTTTGGCTGTATGAATATATAAATTAACAGTCGAAATGCTATGTGTTTATTAGGCTTTTCAAAATGTCTGCCAGGCTGTGGAACTTCTTCAAGCAGGCGGGTGCGCCGTGAGGCTGGTCTGCTCAGCATTTCTCTGTAAATGTCCTCTCATGATATGCCTGAAAACCTTCAATATTATAATAATGCTAATAAAAATGGAAAACTGTGAATTCTTTATAGATGCATAAAAAAGTGTAATTTCTCTGTGACCTGAATAACTCTTCGAAGGGCTGCTCTGGCCCCTTTGAAAGAAGGCAGTGCTACTATACTGCTTTGTGTTCCTTTGAACATCTTGCTATCTGAGTATTTTAAGGACAGAAATAATAGAAGAGAATTTAACTCGGGGTTACACTTTGAAGGACAGGTGGGATTCCCTCCCACTCCTACCCTGCAGTTTTCCCCCTTCCCTTTCTATTGAACATTGCTATCTATCTCATTCTTAAATGAGAGGTGATCTTGTTGATGAATACAATTAAATGATAATATAATTTTTCACTGATTCAGACTCTTCCACCTTTTGGTTTTGTCCCTTTGAGAATCGTAAATTGGATTTGTTATCACGACCTTTCAAGAGGCACCATTCAGTCATCTTATTCGGCAGCGGGCAGGGGCACGGTGGCTGGAGGAGTGCTAAGGTGGAAGGCACAAAGACTGTGTGTTTGGAGGCCTGTGGCCTTGGGAAGCATGGCTAGTGTGGTGCAGGTAAATTTAGGAAGAAACAATTTTAGCAGAGATCCGTTTTCTCTGCATAGCACTGAGGATGGAGTGGTGGACGCAGGGCGAGGCGACTTCGGTGGTGCAGCCTCCAGCTCTCACATGGGCTCTGCGGTAATTTTTCTTCCCCGTTTTTGCATGGATCAGCACCGGGGACACTTGCCGTGTTTTAAGACCTCTTCTGCTTAGGAATTATTTTTCTGATTTTGACGTGGATCTACTACTTCTGCCACTAATGTTAATAACCAGGGGAGAAAGATCAAAGGAGGCCAAGTCACGGGAAGACGGGAGGAGGGCTGTCATGGCAGACAGTTAGCTTTAATTACCAGTCATATAGGTAATTTTAGTAATGACAGATTTTGGTTGTTGCTTAAGTGAATGGAAATTATTGATAGTAAATTCTCATTGCTTTTGTTTCTCTGTGTGATATTGAATGCTGGGGTAGAGACTGTACCCAACCATACATGATAACAACCAATTGCATTTTATTAGAAATGTAGAGGGGATACCCTTTTAATTACATTGTATAATTTTAGCTGGTCTTCTTCTGATTTCCTTCTTACTTAATCTAACAGCCACTTGATTGAGATTTTTTCTTTTATAAATTATTGTAGCTGTATACATATGTGTATGGAATATGCAAGGCCCATGTTTTACAGGAAGAAGTGTAACACTCAGAATTCAGTGGATGAAGAGAGCAACCAGGAAGTTTTGTAGTGCTCCATTTATTGAATATGTCACAATTAGAAAGCCACTATTTAGGATTTAATGAAAAAGCCTCGAGCCCTCCCAATTCTCATAAAGTGTTCTGTTGGCTGGGTATTTGGACATTCACAGAAACTGATCTCTTCGTTCAGCTTCTGGAATAAACCGAGCCTTGGGACCAGCCTGCTTGGGGCCATCATTAATGCCATTGTGGATAAAGGGTGAAGGCTGTGGCCACATGCAGCTCCGCTGACACTTTGTGAAAGGTGAGCCCAGCCGTGAAGTCGTGAATGTGTCTTGCCCAGTAGGGAGATAAAGCACAGCCATGAAGTTATAGTTGACTTAGTGCCTCCATCTCCTGCTTTAAGGGGCCCCTCTCTTGGGAGTTCAGGACCTTGCTGCTGGTGGCCTCCTGGCACCATGACATGCAGGGGACAAAAAGAATATTTTGCAAAGAACATATTCAGCTGAGATAAGCAGGCAGAAAGATCTGTCTACATGGGACATAACATTTGAAAGTGTCTGCATGAACGAGAAGGAAAACTAGAGTTTGAGCAGTGAAGTTTTACTATGAATGAGGCTTAACATTTTAAGTTGTGTATGAGACTGTGGACCACAGCATGGGAATCTGTCTTCATTTTGTTGCATCGATGGCTGCATCAAGTCTCCTAACACAGTTGCTCAAGAGGAGGTGCAACGTGAATCACAGAATGGCAGAGCCATTTGGGGACTGAACTGAGAAGCAAGCCTTCTGAGCAGCAAACAAGACACCTAGAGGCCGGCATCTGTCATTTAGTTTCTGAAGCCTTTGCTTCAGGGAAAGTTACATGTTTCTATATGATAAGTACAACTCATGCTTCAGAATTAATTGCAGCAGCAGTGATGTAACATTGCCAGCCCTCTTCAGAGAAGAACTCAGTCTGTGTTCGTTTTGACGTTGCTGAACGTTGTTTTCCTCATATGGTGCTGAATTTTAAAAAAATCCATGAAATTTGCGAGCAGATGGAGAGTAGATCGCTTGGACTACCAGGCTCTGACAGCTTATCTGCATTTTATTGTGAAGGTGGCAGCTTTGGAAGGTTATGAGAGAAGCGTTAGGGGGAGGAGGAAATGCTGAAGGATGTAATAGGTTTGTCTGGTCCAGGTCTTTTTATAGATGTGGGTCATGCATGGTAAGCAAGGTGAGGCCCTTTGTGACACTGAAGATTTATTTGTTTTTTGCTTTCCTCCCTCCTGTGGTCATACACACCCTCCTACCTCTCCCTCTCCACTTCCCACAGCAAGTTTGGGAGAAACTTTGTTGAGAGGTAAAGGAAAAAAGGAAGACCAACTTTGAATTTTTAGCTGAAAAGATACAAGTTCGGCTACCAAATATCATAGTCTCTGTCATGATGAGTATTGATGTAAACTGTAGCAACAGATTTTTAAAAATCACTTGTAATATAGGTTCGCAAAATCTGAAATCTGTGAAAAAAATATAATTCGTTTTAAAGGTTTGTACCTGAAATGTCCAGAAAGCAAAATAGACAGTGTTGTCTTAAACCAGTTTTTCTAAGGTATTGATTAACTGGGCTCAAACTCTACTGCAAATGTTTGGAGAAGGAAAAGAAATGTGTGCAGTGCCCTCTCCAGAAGGCAGCGAGTTAGCCTACTCACCGTTTTATTTCAGTGTGTACGAGTGTGCTTCCCACCCGGGGTGGGAGAAGGATCATAAACCTCCGCCATTTTCTATTCTAATGTATCGAAGTGTGTTATTAGTCATAGCAGTCTGGTTCAGAAATGTTTTCATTTGTATTTGCAGGCAATCTCTTTGAGGATATACACTTCATATTGGCTTTCACTGCAGTGGCAGAGTTTTAGCATTTTAAACACAACTTTGAAACTCAAGGCTAATGGCAGAGTGACTATATTCATGTTTTTCTTTCAATTGGGTACCTATTATTAATATAGTTATATTAGATCTCTGTCCCTTTGAGAAAGATTGGATAGAGAAACAAAGAAACTATCAATCCACTTAGGATAGGAGAATACAGATTTGTGAAAGAAGGGGTAAGAAGTATTTAAGAAATTAACAATGGAGAGAAAAAAATTAGGACTATTCCTGGCATCAGAAACTCCAGGAGAAACCTTTTTCTATTCATTGATCTGTAAAGTCAGTATTTAAAGGATATCAGAGTGCATTGTTTACGGAGAGAGGGGAAAAGATGGGAACTAATATTTATAGAGTGCCTACTACAGCTGTGATATTTTGTAGCCCTATGAGACAGGAATTATCATCTTGATTTTGTGGAAGAGGAAACTGAAGTTTTAGAGATATTACGTAACCTTCTAAAGTCATATAGCTAATATGTGGTTCAGATAAAAATTTTGCCATACCGCATTACTAGCTGTGTGTGTGTATGTATGTGTTGTACATGCAAGTGTGTGTTTATGATTTGGGTAGAGGAGCAGGAGCACAGCATCAAAGCAATTGCAAATAATACAAAACAGGTAGATGGACAGATGGCAGAGAATGAGGAAGGAATTAAGTTTCCCTGTGTGAATCAAGTGGCTTCATGTACTCATTTACCCAGTAGGAAGAGAAAAGCTATCCTAAAAGTTAAGGCCAATGCTATTCTATTCTGTTCTTTACTCTGCATTAAAGCTTTATGTATAGGCAAATCATATGAGCTGGTGAAAATCAGTTTTAATGTTCATTATGTTATAGGTGTTAATACCACAGTTTGGGAAAGGACTTTTTTAAAATAAAATAAGTAAAAAGTGGCTCCATTGCATTAAGTATTTGCAGCAGCTATTTGTCTGAGCACATGGAATTCTTAAGATTTGCCATACTTGAATAGCTGGATGATTGGGCAGAGGACTTGGTCATGCTGCATTGATTTGGGGCGTGTGGACCCTGTTGAGTGCTATTCACAAGTGTAGTTCACTGCTCTTGTCTCTGTTTTTGATCACCTTCTCACCTTGAAGTGACCTGAATGATATTATACAGGAAACAGGAGTTTTATTAAAATGAGAGTGATACTCCATCCCCTGGAAAACCATTTTATTCAGTGCCAAGAGAAATAGAAATACTTGCCTTCCCGCTGCTTCCTCCCAGTGCCCCGTATATGGGCTTTACAAGGGGGAAGAAAGCCTGTTATTGAGGATAACATTGAAGGGAAGAGAGGTTGGGGCAGGCAGGGAAAAGGGAGGTTCTTGTAAGAACAATGCATTCTCTGTGTTATTTAAATAGTATGTGACTTTAATTCTCAGTCAAAGCCTGCTGAAATACATATGGATCAACAGAACCACTTTTGCACCCCAAAGAAGAGAAAGGTGCTGGCAGTGGGCCATATTGAAATTTTGGGTTGAGAGTTTGAAGGTGGAATTGTTGGGGTGGCAGGGGGTGGGAGTAAAGGTCCTAACAGCAACAGGATGTACCATTTGCAGACTGGTAGGTCAGCCTTAAATCTCTAGGTAGCTCAGGTTTATTGCTCCTTTCAGGTTTCTCACTGTTATCATGACAGCCGTCTGCTAACAGTGCAATTTTCTGCTGTATTCGTGTGTTTAGATAAAAGAAGATTGCAAAAAAATTTCAAATAAAGGTTTACCTCATTCTCCTGCCAGGTAACTTTTGTCTCTAATGTGCTGAGTTATGGTCTCGGCATCATGTACAGTCAAGAGAGCTGATCCTCTCTGTTGGGTCATATATATGCTTTCCTTCCTAATACCCATAAGAGGCATTAGGCGGGAAGGAGAAGAATATAAACACAGAAACCACATCCTTAACAGCTGCCTCTAGTTAGCTCTGCTTCCCCCCCCCCCCATCCCCACCCCCGAGCTTTTAAATCTTAACAGCGGCACCTAATTTGTCCCACATGGCTTTCCTCCCAGTAGAACCACTGGCCCTTTTCTTGCTGCCCTTTTTGATCAAAAGCAAACAGTTATGAGTTTAACTAGTTTAGGCCACTGTCATTAGGCTGCTGGTGTGCAGGTGCGTATGAATAGGCAGGAGATAACCATTTGTAGATTGGGAGAGACTTAGAACACAGTCTGAACCTAGTTAGGTGCCAGTGGACCTATGAAAACATCCCACAGTTAAGCACTAAGCAAGACAATGAACCACTGAGTGAACTACTGTGATGTGAATAGGTGAGTGATTTTTGACCTACTGGGGCAGATCAGAATCATGTAGGGCGCTTAAACATTTCGTACACATGCCAGCTCCTGCCACTGACATTCTGCCTCTATTTTAATACGCCTGGCAGTGATGAATATAGATAGTACAGATCTGTGTTCCAACATGTCTGCATGGCGAGTGGGTTGCAACTTGTATTACGATATTTATTTTTTTAAGTTCTAATTATTTTTTCTTATATGTGTTACTCATGTCTCTATTCCTTTTTCCATGTTATATTTTGAATACAGTGAGACCAAAGACAGATGCTTGTAGAGCAGTGTGCTGAATTAAGTTATTTCCTTCACTGAGACTAGTGTTCTGTTTCTCTCTTCCAGCTCCTGTTTATTTCTTATTGCTGCTGAGAAGTAAGACATGAAAGCCACATAACCAATGTGCTGTTCTTGTGACTTTTAAGATAGGAAATTGGTTGGGTTAAAAAAAAAAATCAGAACCAGGTGCAAGTCCATAGTCCCAGCTACTCAGGAGGCTGAGGCAGGACGATTGCTTGAGCCCAGGAGGGCAAGGTGGCAGTGAGCCATGATAGCACCACTTCATTCCTGTCTAGGTGACAGAGGTAGACCCTGTCTCTTTAAATAAATAAATAAATAAAATATTAATATTAGTGACTGGGAATAGCCATACTTTTATAGATGCTTAATTGTCCAATAATTATCTGAATTTTAAATGCATATTGCAGAATAATATTGGTTCATGTCCCCAAATATTTGAGAAATGTGTGTACTTCATCTTGAAAAAAGGAGTACCTGAATTAGTCCTTACAAAATTACCTTGTCCTTATGGTTTTGCTAAAGAACTGATACTCTTTTTGTAAGGTAAGGGATAAACCTATCACAGCTTGCTTTGAAAGGTCATTGTCTCTTGCAAAGCAGATTAACTCACTTTGTTTTATGAGCAGGAACCACAGGGCTGCTCTGTAAAACTATACATATAAAGTAAATTTCTGCTATCATTTTGGCTTGCTCTTGTAAAAGAAATTTCATGCCTACCAGTTTTCACTTGCTAACATAAGTCGCAACTCCTCACGGATAGAGTGTCAGGACAGACGAGAGTAGTGTGTGTAGCTTGCTTCCACTTCTAACATTCTTTGCTCTCAGTAAATGTACTTTACCAAGCATAGGAAACATGTGTAAAACACTGATGACAAATTTGGTGATTTAATATTTTGTATGTTGTTGGGGCCAGTCGTTAGTAGGTGAGCCACAGTAGTAATTGAAATGAACTTGCATTTTATGGAAGTTAATGACTAAAATGGAATCTTTCTGTTGGTTCCCATGTATTGTTCAGAATGAGAACGCTGTTCTCCTGAGGTGCAGCCTATTAATCTCAGTTAAGTATAAATCCTCATGTATCAGAGACAGTGATTTATCCTGTCACTTAGAAAAGCCTCTAAATTTATATGAAAGTGGGGGATAAAAATTGCCATGATATTTCCTTGAGAAACTACATTTAACTCTGTATATTATTTTCTTTCTAAGCTAAGACTAGAATGGGGAAAAATTCCATTAAAAGGAGTAGTGACTCTTTGATGCACCTTGAACTACAACCTTCCTTACAGGGGCTAATTCATCTAGAGTGTCCAGGAAGGAGGAGTTCTGCTTAAATCTGCTTAATCCTTTAAACAATGAAACAGTTATAACTGCTCTCATTGCAAATGTTCTAAAATGTCACAGTCATTACAAGACGTGGTTTGACAAAGTATGGTGAGTTTTCTCAATGAACCAGGACTGTCATTAAGAACACCATTTATTGAACTCCTTGGTAATACTGGAATGCATTCGGGAGCCTTTGAGGTCTGTAGGTTTAGCCTGACTTTTTTATGATTTTTCCCAGATGGCTGCGTCTCCTGCCTCCTGCCAATATCTGGGGCTTTTTATCCCAAAGCCCAGGGCCTCTAGTCACTGTGTTCTTCTAATTAGTATTTTTTTCCTTTCTTTCTTTTTCCTCCTTTGTGATCATTTCTATTCTCCTCTGCCACGTCTAACCACTGGGAACCTGCTCCGACTTCCAGAATCCCAAATCGGCTTTCCTTTCCTTTCTCAGTTTGTAACCTAGGACCAGTTTGAGGATTTCTAGTTGAATCCAGATAAGTATTACCATGTAATTAAGTCAGATTATTAGTCCTGTCCCCAGCCTGTGAGGTGTTTGGGGGATGGAGGGAAAAATGCACAGCTCACTCTACTTCTGTTCTACTGAACAAAGTATATGGGCTCTGAAACTGCTGTTTTCATTTAGCTTGAATGTTCCTTTGTTTTGTTCCTGATTTTCTGGGTTTCCTAAGTGTTGACCAAAAAATGAGAAGCAATTCCACTTTCCCTTCTAATGGCAGGCTTGGTAGGCTTTGATTTTTATCTTTACCCCATAGTTATTTTGACTTTTTTCTTTCTTGGAATGGTTATTTGTTGGGATGATACATCCACATACATTAACAAACCTGTTTCAAGGTAATGAAGCCCCAGATTCTGCCTCATCAATATACTCCTCATCAATATTCAGAGTTACAAACATTTTATGAAAAGCCAGGTTATAGAGAGTTAAGTGAGGTGCCTGTGGATTTTCCAAATTTAACTCCTGCATTAAATGGAGACTGAAAACAGCTCCTCACATGAAACAGGTTTTGGCTTTGAGTCCCATTAATAATGTGCACATTTTCTGTGATCATAAATCACCATTCCTTCTTTGCCTCCTCTGTGAGCTCACACCTCTTTCCCAAGATTAACCAGTGTTAAATTCAGAGTAATGCTCATTGTTAGTATTCAATAAATTAAGGATAGTTTAAATACATTCCATAAGCCTGGAAAGGGGAAAATAATTGGTTCCTAGAAAGCCGTGAAAGACTCCAAAAACATAGGTTTTTGAGAAAACATCTTACATGTTTAGTGAATATTCTGGCATACATAGTTTATTGTCTCAATGAGTCATCATCATGAAGTTAAATTCATAGAACTCCAGCTTACCTCCGTAAATTATCTGGGTGTTTTTGTTTTTTGTTTGTTTGTTTCTGTAAAGGTTACAATCAAAAGGAAAAGGAAAAAAACTTGAGTTAAACAATTTGGAACACCTTGCACAATGTCTAGCAACTAATAAGTGTTCAGTTAATGCACTTACCCTTAGCAAGTGTTATTAATGTCAGTTGTAGGCAATTCTTTCTAATTTTAACTTTTAGGGACTTTTATTTTCTCTAAAAAGATGGTCATTACCTTACCTACCTAATCAACTGAGAAATTTTTCATGTTATTTTGCTCTCTTCTTAAGATTAAATTATATAGATTTCCTAACCTCCTTTGATTTGGTATGCTTGATTCATTTTGGTTGTTTTCTCAGAGTTACACTTATTTCTAGAGTCCTGAGAAGATGGTGCAGCCCAGTACAGTGGGAGGCAGAGACTGGTAGTGAATTACGTTGTGCGTGCTTCCCTAATGCTCTGCTTTATGGGTTACATTATCTGTCTTTAAAATGCTCCCCACTGTTAGCCCTGCCAGCTGACATAGGAACTCAGATAGAGGTAAGACTGCATCATGAGTTCTTTGTTTGCTATGTGGCCAAAACACTGTGGACAGTCAAAGATCTCCTCCCTTGGAACATAGTACAAATGGTCCTGATTTCTAGTAATAATATGTTATGAATGCTTTTCCTATGAAGCAATCTAAACCTCTTTCGAAGTCACTTTTAGATTCAGCGTGTATCTCATCTGGGGATGATGAGTTCTCTAAGTTTTCCACATACTTTACAGGGACTGCTAGCTTTAATTTCTCACATTTACCAGGTTTGAAGGTAACAAGAACTTGATCATTTCTTGTCTCAGCTTTCATTATTTTAGACAAAGGGCTTCCAATCTTTGTAGGTCTTCTGGGCTTTTCCATATCTTAATCAATGTAGTTTCTCTCCTCTACCTGTCCTCAGCTTTTCACGGGGTGAGGTCCAGATTTAAGATGGGATACCAGATGTAAACATACTTCAGAATTGTATATTAAAAGAGAAAGATTTTTGGCTGGGCCCGGTGGCTCACATCTGTAATCCCAGCACTTTGGGAGACTGAGGCGGGTGGATTACTTGAGGTCAGGAGTTTGAGACCAGCCTGGCCAACATGGTGAAACCCCGTCTCTACTAAAAATACAAACAATTAATGGGGCATGATGGTGCTTGCCTATAATCCCAGTTACTCAGGAGGCTGAGGCACGAGAATCACTTGAACCTGGGAGGCAGAGGTTGCAATGAGCCAAGGTCCTGCCACTGCACTCCAGCCTGGGGGCTAAAGTGAGACTCTGTCGCAAAAAAAAAAAAAAAAAAAAAAAAGAGAGAGAGAGAGAGTAACATTTTTATGAACTTAGCTGATTACCTTCAGTTTATTGTTGGCCTCTGGGCTACCGCAGTATATTAGATTGTAATTGTTACTGAATAGTCATCAGTGGCCAACAGTTCCTCTTCTTAGGTTGCAATTGACATCTTGTAGCCAATTGATCATCCTTGATCATCCTCCAAGTGTAATTTATATTCATTTCCCTTAAATGCATGCCATTACAGTTGCCCACATTTCAGCTTCTGTGCCACTGTTCTATCTATTCACATAGCTCTGTGAAATCTTACTGCAATTCATCTCTTGTTAACTTGGCATTCATTTCCCTTCTGTCACCTTCAAACCTTAGCTCAAATTCACTTCCTCTGGGAAGTAGCCTGTGATTAACCCCAAATGACACTGATCAGTCATATTCAATATCCGGATGACATCAGAGGAACTTTAGCATCCAGTTTCTTCTGTCATTCTGGGTTTTGTTGTAATTTTCATTTCTTGAATCTGTCTACTTCACATTCCTTTTTACTGAGTTTGGAAGGTATTCATGAGATTGGGGAGAGTCCTGAAGGGAAGCTGCTGCTTTGGACAATAGTAGGTACTTTCAGGTTTTTCCAGCTACCTTCCTATAGGCAGCTGCCATCGTGTGTTTGCAAGGCACAGCATCAGAGATGCATTTCTGAAAATGAGAGCAACTCACTGGAGTCTTCCTAGCAATGGCACTACAGTAGGATTTTCCTAGAAGCATACTTTGGCAATTATTCTTCTTTTCTCATCAAATTCCTGAAGTTTTGTTCTATGCCCTATAGGTAGCTACTTTTCATAAAATATTTAACAAATCTTTCTAGACTGCAGTGATATTTATGATTACTACATGTTATAAAAAGTTTTCTATCAATTTCTAATTGGCTGCAGATCTATTTATTTTACTTTTTAGTAGCTAATACATTCAGAAGGTTCAAACATCAACATGACAGAAAAAGATACAGAGTGAGAAATCTTGCTTTCTGTCCCTGTCTCCATTACCCTATTCCCCACTGTCCCATATATGAAGCCACTTTTATTAGTGTTTTGAGTATTCTACTTTTGTGCAAAAATATGCAAATATATGTTTTATAATCCCTGCTTTCTTACTTAAAGCATATCATATTCAGAGCATATTATATACTCTGTTCTGTATCTTGCTTTTTAAATTGGAAATCTGTCCATACCTGGATAAAGAGACCTTCCTCATTATTCTTTACAGCTTCCTACCACTTTATTGTATAGACGTGCTACAGTTTGTTTAGGAGCTCCCTAGTGATGGACCCTTGGATTGTTTGCAGTGTTTTGCTGTATAAACAATGCTGTAATGAATAACCTTGTACACATATCATTTCAAATGTGTGCCTACTGATCTTTATCCTCTGGTTCCTTTGCATATTTCCTCGTAGACCTCTTAAGTCACAGAAAAACCAAATATGCTTGTTTTTATTTCCCTTAATATATCCACAGTGACTTCCTGACTAGGGAAGCCATATTTTGAACCGTAGGATGCCCCCAATCCTGGCTTCTAGTGTTTCAGTCCTGGCCTTTTTGAGCATCTTTAACTCAGTGAATTAAGCTAAGAAGGAATGAATGTAATTCAAAAGAAATAGCTCACAGTCAGATGTAAAGAATTAAACGTCGTGGAATTTTGCCATACGGTGAAATATTAAAATTTCATTTAGATCATTGGGCATGTTAGATAAAAAGCATGAAAAATGTTGTATTGAGATTTAAGAGTAGAGAATTTAAATGTAACTGGCTGTGAGCAGCAAATTATTGTCATAGCATACTGGTCTGAGTTCATAATTCTGATTCTGAATTCTGACCTTTATAAGACCACCTGTATGTTTATCTGTATGTATTTATGGGTTCAGAAGTTGCTTTGTGGGTACATAGCCTTCCAAAGGAAAGATTATAAACTTTTCAAGTAAATAATTCTGTTTCATTCTCCAGTCTTTCTTTTCTTTCTTATTTCTCATCACATCTGGTTTTGCACAGAGTCTGTGGTCCACTATGAACCTTGATTTTTCTATATTAAGCATAACTAGTCTTTTCTTATAATTTAATTTCTTCCATTCATAGATAAATTTAGTTTTTTGCTTATCCTCTGTACTTTTGGAGTATTTACTATTCCACTCAATTTGGTGTCAGAGTCAGTGATTATGATTAATATGTTAAAAATTATGCAGGACCCAGGGCAGGACTGCAGTAAGGAAAATTATTTAACTCCTCTGATTCCTGATCTGTGAAATGTGAATAATAACACTGTGTCTTTTCCTCTTTGTTACTGAGAGAGGGATAGTGGGGAAGAATGTGAAGCACCTATCATGGTATCTGACATGTGGTAGGACCTCAATAAATAGTAGGTATTCTACATTATCTCCTACATATATTACTTTATGATTTTCTATTATCTTTGAGGACTCTTAAAGTTATCGTAAATGGTTGAATAAATTATTCAAATGATCTTTAATGATTATCTCATTCAAAAATAGGAAAATGACTATAGAAGTTGTAAGAAATCCATGTTCGCGTGCTTACAGATAATTATTAGCTCTCTCCATTTGTTTAATACTTCTCCATTTTTCTGGCAGTTCATTAGGAATTCTGTCGGGGGATGCGCTTCTATCAGCGCATTATCAGCAGCTGAAGAATTTTCAGTTTTCTGCTCACTCAGTGCTTGTAAAAATTGAATATATATCGTTTCCTCTTTATCATGTTGAAAATCTCTGGTTCATGGTCTGTTGAAATTCATCTTGTTATATTCAGAATGCATCTCCTGGAAGCAGCAACAATACACAAGGCTTGAGTACACTTAATTTTCAGTGTTTTTGTTTCAATTCCTTTTTCTACACTTTTTTCTGGGAGATATTTTGTTTTAATCTTCTCTCCCCCCTTTCTCTAGCCAAGTTTTTTGTTTGTGAAAAGTAATATTTTTCCAAGCTATATTCTGTGTGATACAATATGGCCATGTTTCAAGACGTTCTTCAGCTCTTGCATCCAGCTACTAATTCAGTGCTCTGAAAAAACTAGATGATGTTTGTGGTGATGGGTCAGTGCCAGTGGAAGGAAATAATTTTGCGGAAGATGAATCCATTTCCAAGTAATGTTGGCTGGGTGGAAGCTTACATTGGAATTTGTTAGGTTGTCTGATGGAAACCAAATTTGACCAAGATGAGACTGTGTATGTTATCTGTCTTTGCCTACTCATGTATACCTTATGGCATGTAGATATATAGTACATAATTTCACTTTGATAGCTAATTTTAGGCTTTAAGATGATTTAAATGGTAGTTTTTATTCCCTTTACTAAATTTTTTGATGGATCTTTTAAAAATATTGTAATCGAATTTAAAACGACGTATTTCTTAAAACAGTTTTTATGTGCGTGGTTCTTATCAGGGCAGCAGTCCTGAAAGAAGTGAGTGTTTTAAACCTCAATTTACAGGTGAGGAAGTAAGCTCAGAGAAGGTAAGTAATTTGCTCAAAGCCACACAGTTATTAGATACCAGAGCTAAATGTTGTATCTTGGGTCCTGGGGTCCTGATCCACCTAATTCAATTTTTGTCAACTGACTTTCTGTTTTGTCTAGTGAAGTGCCAATGAGATTTCATTTTAGGACTGTTACAGATTGTTGATTTTCTCAGAATGTAAAGTCTCAGTGGTGACAAAAATAGAATCTTCAGTATTTTTTTTCCTCATATCTACTTTGGACAGGGGAGAATGGAGGAGTGTTGTCAAAACCTGCTAATTCCATCTACCTCCTTTTGTTGGGAGAGAGAGACATTTCAATTTTACAGGTTAAATACCTTTTATATATTTTCAGGCCAAAGATTGAATTATCAAAATTATTAATAAATTACTTTTAAAAAAGGAAAGACATCACTTTCTAAAAGAAACAGCACATCCATTTCCTGACAGCATTATTCACAACAGCTGAGAGATGGAAGCAACCTAGGTGGCCATCCATGGATGAACGGATAAAGAAAATGTGGCATATATTTATGTACCATGGAATATTATTCACTCTTAAAAAATAAAAGAAATCCTGTCATATGCTACACCTCAAATGAGCCTTCAGGAAATTATGCTAAGTGAAATAATCCAGGCACAGAAAGTAAAATGATTCTACTTATATGAGGTATCTAAAGTAGTCAAGCTCTGAAAATATGGTTGCGAGGGATTAGGGGAAGGGGAAAATGGGGAATTATTGTTCAATGGGCATAGAGTTTCAGTTTTGCCTGATGCAGATGTTTCAGAGATGTGTTGCAAACACTGTGCATATAATTAACACTACTGTACTGTACACTTAAAAATAGCTAAAATGATAAATCTTATGTTTTTGCCATAATAAAAAATAATACAAGAAAATTAAATTTTCTTCTAACAAAGTAGTTTTGAGTAAAATGTTAGCTGTACTGCTTACCATTGAATTTTATTTTTCAATCTTGTTTTAACAAGAAATAGGGGGAAGGGAATATTTTCTCTGAGGCAATTAAAAAAATAAATATTTGGAGTCTTTGGATTATACTTTCTAAAAATGTAAGCCTTTTACTTAATGCCAGCTATGAATATGTGTTCTTTTGCATTTTTACTTTTTTAGGTTTATGTATCTTTTTCTCTGAATAGGTATCATTTATTGGGTATGTAGATGCCTGACACTTTGAAGTACGTATTTTATCCCCATTTTAGAGATCAGTAAATTGAGGACTGAAAGACTTAATTAACTTGCCTGTGGCACACAGCTAGCAGTAGCAAAACGAGAAAGAAATCTGGGTCTGTCTGATTCCGAATCTTGGGCTTCTAATCCCTTGTGGACGCTGAGGGCAATGAGTGTTACCCCTGGCATTGCAGGGAAGCTACCCAGATGTGAACACTTCTCTAAATAAGTTTTGTGATTTCAGGGAAATTATAAAGTTGAGTTTATAGTAAATTAATTTTATCTTTCCCTTTCCCAGCTTCCCAAAAATGAGTTGCTTCTTTTTCTGTGAATAATATTTATTAAATTATGAATGTAAAATATGTGGTGATATATAACAACCGAGCTTCATATTAATGGTATATTTAAGCTTTATATGATAGGGTGAAGTGATTTTAATTACTGGGGTTTGGTACAGGTTTATATCAAACATATTTGTTTCATAATGAGCCCTTGTTGTATAGTAAGTCCTGATTTTATTAATTTGTACAGAGAAATTCCTTTGTAAAATACGACTGACTTTTCTTCCTCTTAGGGAGACAGATTAATAATATTTCACTATTAATTAGGTTCCATCTGCTCATCCTGCCTTCCATTCTAAAGGTTATACTTATTACCATATTCACAAACCGACCCAACTGTGTAATCAAAGTTTAAAAAAAAAAAATTAAACCAAAGGTTCAATCTTGGTTTTTATAGTGTACTTTTTTGGCTACTAAAGGGGGGACGAATGACTCCACTTCCTCCTCCTTCTATATTTTCTTTGGTTCCATTTTGTTTTTTCTTGTAATCCAGCCATATACCACAAATTACACAAAATTAAACTATCTGATATGAGATACAGTAATAAAAGAAGTGGCACACCCACTTAGCCGCTGTTCTGGCCAGAAGTCTACTTTGGTATCCAGGTCATGAAAATGAACAATTGAACAATGGAAAGGCCTAAATGCCGTCTGTATTTGGGAATAATGATCTGTATTTCATTCCTTGGTGTTGTAATTTCACCGGTGCAGGTCAGTACATATGGGGTAAAACAAGGGCTCCCATTTCCCCAGGTCTATAGGGCCTATCAGGGGAGTGCTGTGTGAAGGGGAAGGATTAGAAAATAGTTGGGAGAAAGCAGGCCCTGACTTTGTAGCTAAAAATATGAATAAATGAAGTTCCACACCACAAATTGAGTAAAATTTGATGATAGGGGATTGCTGGAACATTTTATTAACTTGGGTTTTGCTTTAAAAAATTAACTTTTGAAAAAAGTTGAATCTCTGAGCTTATGTTTTTGTAAGGGTTCGGCTTGTGGATGGTGGTGATTACAGCAGCTGGCACACATATCCAAACCCCTCACTACCACACCCTGCAGTGACCTGGCTCAGTTTTTCCTCTCCTCTTGCCCCCGGCCTTGGAAGACTGACTGCCTTTCTGTCTTCCTTTTCCTGTCTCTGTGCCTCTCAGTACCACCACCAGCCCTTCTTTTTACCCCTCATTATGAGCCTGGGGTAGCTTTAGTGCCTCATTCAATTACAACATTTTTTAAAAGCTGATTATGAATGAATGTCTACATATGTAATCTTTAACAATCCATCTTACCTTCGCAGTTGGTCCTTCATAAAAGAGCCTCACAATTTTTAACACTATCATGGATGTGGCATTTTTAGCACAGATGAATCAGGTTGTATTGATGAGGTAGATATACCCAGGTTAGAGTATTATTTGAAACCAGATGCCTTTTTTCCATTCAAATTTAATTATTTGAAGAGTCAGTCATGAAAAGGAATGCGAGAACAAGCACATACCGTGACTTGTCTTACCTTTTTTACTAATCAAATAACTGTTGTATGAGAAGCAAGAGTTCTCCAGTAGGCAGAATGTAATTCTAGTTTAGTAGCTTAAAAATAAAAGGATTATAAATAACAGAAGGATTTTCAGGTGGAAAGAAGATGATGGCCAGGTCAGGAAAGGAATTAGATCTGAGCTGTCGTGGGAGATCTAGTGTAAGTTTGTGATTATTTGATAGTGGTGGTTGGATCCTTTTATAGCAATATTCTGTGTTTTACTCTGCCTTTTTCTTTTAACATTTTCTTTCTGGTTCTATTTCCTTTTTCACTTTAATCCTTCTGGACCCATAGTTCAATGCTGGCTGCATGTTTAGAATCTCCTTGGGTGAAGGTGATGCTAGGACCTACCCCTAGAAAGCCTCATTTAATTCGAGTCAGGTGAGGCCAGACTGTTGGTAGTTTTGAAAGCTCCCCAGGTGATTCTGATGTGCAGCCAGAGTGGAGCCCCTTGCTCTCGAGGTTTGAACATCTCTGACAAAACTGGACATGTCTTAGGAACCATAAACAGGTTGGACTTTAAGTCAGAAGCAGTGCTGTTTCCTATCGTAGTCTTGGCATTATCGACCACGTTAGAGTCATCAAACAGTTTGGCTGGAAATCTCCTCTCCTTCCAGAAAGAACAGATTTGTTCGCCTGGTGCAAAGCCACAGAATGCCTGGTTACTGAAGTCCAGTCCTGTGCTGGGAAGACGCTGCTCCTGGAAACAGACTGGCCTTGTTTTGACAGTCCCAGATGGATGATTGACAATGAGGAGTGCACATAAGGGCCGAGTCTCTGTATCTGATTAGTATCTTCTTCCAGTCATGGACTCACTCAGCTGCTCTCAGAGCTGTTTCAAAACAGGTGCTGATGTATAGCCATGGACGTAGCAAAGAATTACATAAGAACTGCTAACTAGGAGCATGAGCAGAGATCACATGCCACAATCCCTTCTGGAGGTTAGTTTCTCACATGTCTTTTAATATATTGCACTGCTGCTTTTGTGAAACATTAAATTTGACAGATTTTGCTTCATCACTGCTTCCTCATGGCTATTTAGAAAAATTAGTCAAAAGAAGCTTGGCTTTTCCTGTCTCCACTATGGCTTGTGAGCTGAATTCCTTTGCAGAAAAGAATGGCAGTGGGCTCTCTGGCTCGTCATTTGGGTGGAGACATTAGGAAGTGTGATGGCTTACTCCCAGTCACAGATTTCACTTCACCTCCCTGTCTGTGTACAGCTCCACTGCAAGCATTGCTCACAGATGCCGATTCGCTCACATTGAAAAGGCCCTATTCCAGCTCCAGGATCCTCCTTTTCTGAAGAACCTGTCCCTGCATCTCTTTGGCAGTCATGTTCTGACTGGGGCCTGGTGCTCCCCTAACCTGCATGGAATAAATTTAAAGCTAAGAGATAACATTGTTAGTCTATCTCATTTCCTCAACATCGAGACCAGTTTTTAAGTAATTTTAAAAGCCTAGTTTGAGAGAGGTCTTTTTTTCAGATTAAAAACATGAGAGTATTCGTAGAATATTTAAAACATGTCCATGTTGCCAATAATTGTGATATTTCACTTCACTTTACTGAAGAATAAGGGTTGTATTTGCATCCATCAGTTGACTTCTTGGTCAAATTTATATACCAAATGTGTACTGTGAATTAGTGGAGCTTGATCATTGGTATAATTGAAGTTTATATAAACTTATTTTTAAATGTTGGAAATCTATTTGAAAATATACTTGAATACATTTATAAGATTTACAGCACAAAAAGTAACAGCTTTGGAAATAAACTGGAATGTATTTTGGGCTTGCCTACTCTAATGATATTTAATGTTTGATTCTTCATTGACTTATTCTATTTATATATATATGTGTGTGTGTGTGTGTGTGTGTGTGTGTGTATATATATAGTTTAGTTTTGTTTTTGTTTTTGTTTTGAGACAGAGTCTCCCTTTGCTGCCCAGGCTGGAGTGCAGTGGTGCAATCTTGGCTCACTGCAACTTCCACCTCCCGGGGTCAAGCAATTCTCTTGCCTCAGCCTCCTGAGTAGCTGGGATTACAGGGGTCTGCCACCACACCCGGCTAATTTTTGTACTTTTGGTAGAGACCGGCTTTCACCATGTTGGCCAGGCTGGTCTCAAACTCCTGACCTCAAGTGATCCGCCCACCTGGGCCTTCCAAAGTGCTGGGATTATAGGCGTGAGCCACCACACCCGGCCTCAATACATCTTTATTAAGCATCTACCATGGGTTAAATTCCTTCATCTGTATGAGGGGATCTCATACACACCAATAAAGGCTAAGCAGGTACCACAAATAATGGAAGAAAATAGGATGCTGTGGAAAGAATAGGGAGAGATGGGAACTGTGGTCAGCTGGAGAGTACAGCTCCCACCTCCAGGGGTGCCTGCTGTTCAGCTCTATGGCTGGGCATGCATGTTAATATAGACAGTGCTGCCAGATGTTACCATATTTTTATGAGAAGCTAGTTACCTAAATTTTTAGGTCATCTCCACATTGACTTTTAAATGTTGGCTCAAGTTTTTAAAAACATTATGGGCCAGCTGAGTAAAATATCTATGTTGACTGAGGACTCTTTGTGACCTTTGATCTTTGTAGCTGTCTTCCCTGCCTCCCAGCCCACCCTTCCCAAACACCTGGAAAACATTTGATCAGGGTAGCTTACTTTAAAATATATTCTCAGCACTGAGAATTCCATGTTAAGTAATTAAAAATTATTGAAACAACAGATGGTAGTAAAATATGTACAATGATAGCTTCACTTCACACATACACTCCCCTCTTGACCCACCCACACAACTGTTAACATTTTTGCATTAAGAACCAAACTGGCTACAAGCATCTATGATTATTGGTGTGGAAAATGCTCATAAATACAGGCACATAAACTATCCAAATGACTAAAGGAGTTATGTTTGCATTATTTCTCAGAACAATTTCTGAAAGCAGTGGTGGTTGCAGCGAGTTTGGTCCAGCCTTATGACTAGGGAACAAGTAAGATTCTTCCTTTATGTGTGTGCACCATTTACCTTCAAGATAAAATAATGTCCATGAGGCCAGGTGTGGTGGCTCATGCCTGTAATCTCAGCACTTTGGGAGGATGAGGTGGGAGGATCACTTGAGCTCAGGAGTTCAGGACTATCCTGGGCAACACAGTGGGACCCTGTCTCCACAATAAATAGAAAAAAAAAAAAAAAAAAAAGTTCGGCATAGTGGTGTATGCCTTTAGTCCCAGCTACTTGGGAGGCTGAGGCAGGAGGATTACTGGAGCCCAGAAGGTCAAGGCTGAGTGAGCTGTGATCATGCCACTGCACTCCAGCCTGGGTAATAGAGACTGTCTGAAAGAAAAAAAGGAAAAATTACGTCCATGGCTAGAGATCCTAGATCACCGACATTTGACACAGAACTACAAATTCTTCTTTCTCTTAATGGAACTGCTTTGGAAGCATTCCAAGAATGTTGTTCTTCCTCAGGTTGCTGTTTGGAAGGTAGAATTTAGAATGTATGAAGGAATTACTCCAGGAGAGGAGATGAGTTGTTTCTTTAGCATTTTTCTGAAGGTCTTGAAAGCCTTCTTTAGCCATTTCTTTCATCCTCTTATGTGCTTTGGTAGATGGCTCAATATGACTATGCTACTCTTTATACAGATGAGGAAACCAAGGTATGGAAGTATGATTTTTCTATCCAAATCACCATCTCTCATGAGAGTCATGGAAGACAAATGGCTGTATCTCTGGTCTTATGTAAATACTCTGTGATCCATGTGTTTACATAAGACAAGGGAATATAGCTATTCATTCTTGAGAAAAGGCAGGAGCACTTTTTCTGGCAGGGTTTCTAGAAGGAGATGTCTTGGAATTTTAAGTACAAGCAAAAGAAGAAAAACCCAAGTCATTTAAGTTTTCTTAGCACATGGGTAAAACTCAGTGGAACAGATGCTTTAGTACCTGAGACCATTGTTTTCACTGAAACCCCTGTCCTCTTCCAGAATCAACATCAATAATCAAGGTAGAAAATGAACAAAGAGTGTTAAAGGATGCTGTCTCTGGCCTTCTTTTGCTTTTTTATGATGATGATAAAATAACAAAGAAACAGGTAAATGGCCTGTTTCACTCTGCATTGTGGGAACTGCAGGGAAACAAGTTGGTGGATGCTTCATTCACTAGCATTGTACCTCTTTGCAGAAGAAACTCCACGTATGTCAACTTCATTCTACAGTTTTTAAATGCTAACTAAGGCAAATAGTAACTTACTCCTTTGTTGGTGTGTGTGTGTGGGTATGTTTGTAGTCAGTTTTTAGTTTTCTGGAAGCCGCTTAATTCACCTGCTTATTAGCAGGTCTCTTGATTATACCTTTTCCCCCTACTTGCTTTATGTCTTTCAGTCACTTTGTTTTCTTAGGATCTGAATAGAAAAGGATCTGGGAATGAAACTCAAATGACTGATTCTGGTTCTTTAAGCAATATTGGGCTTGGTCTTATGAGCAAGTTAAATAGATTGCTTATGCTTAGTGTTTGTAGTTATCTTAATTCAGTCATCCTGCTTTCCCTGGTCAAGCATAATTCAGTTGGCTTTACATAACTAAATCCATGTCCATCTGCATAATTTCTTTTTGAGTTTATTCTCTTTGCCCCCAATTTGCAGCCTCTTGAAATGGCAAGTCTCTAGACTGGGTTTCACTCTCACACTGCCACATAGCAGGTAGGGACTCAGCTTAAACTGTCAATAATGGCAGTGCCAGGATATGTTGGAAACCTTTTTTAGAGCAAGTTGAGAACCCTTGGTACCTTTTATAGAAGCCAGAATGGGGTGCGCGCTTTTCACTTTGCACTGCAGCCAGAGCACCTGTTCAGTGAGAGGAATCAGCTAAATTACTAGACGTAATTGATGTTTGTGCAAAACATAGAACATTTGTTTTTCTCTCCTTGTGGTTAATGCTCAGCTTGATAATTTAAATGAGTCTTTTTCCTCTCTCTTCCCATCCCTCTCTACATTCTATTACACACATTGTTTCCCCTTAGCCTTTGTCTCCTGGGCACTAACAGTTGCTAAATGTTTCTTACAGAGGATAATATATTTAGGAAACAATTTCCATTCAAGATTGTAAGGCTACCTGCCCCCTTTCTACAACCCAGGCAATGAAATGCAGATATGATACAGTTATCTTTCCCAAGTCATTTTAAAGTGTATGCACGTAATATATAGTTTTTAATAATCTCTCTGCTGTGGAGCATAAACTGGTCTATGAACAAGATGGCCTGATGAAACTCACTTCCCTGTAAACATGGCTCGAGCGGAATCAGCCAATTTCAAGGCAGATTAGTGTCAGTGCAGAGAGACTAGGATAAATAGGCGATGAACATCACTTGAAGAAAAGAAAAATCATGAGAAGATCCTCTTCCAGGACGGAAGGATACAATTGGGGTGACTAGAATGGGCCTCCTAGTTATGTACTCTAAATGTGGAACAATAGGCCAATGGACCTGGTGTCTATCTCTGTTGCCTATTTTTTTTTAACCAAAAATAATATCTGGTTATTTTCAAGACTAATTCAGACAACATAAGCAACAAGTAAATTTGAACACTCTTTCCAGATAATGGGTTGGTTTGATTAATTTCTTGCCAACCCATTTTTGAATGAGTTATTGTATCAGCCAAGGGAGAGAGTCATTGGGAGTTTTTAGCTTCATCTCTGCACAGGTTAAATTATGTAGCCTTCTTTCCAATTTTTCTGGATTTGGTTACTTTCTTTTGTGCACTTTGGTTTGCAGCCTGGTGCCTGGCACCATAGGGCCTGTAGTTGTTGCTTTAGCATACTGTGGGTCCAATTGTCTTCGCATCTCCTGCTACCTGGATTGCTTTCCTAGATATAAGAGAGTCGTGACCCCAGAAGACAGGAACAGTCATCATATATTAAAACTATAGGTGGCAGGCCGGGCGTGGTGGCTCACGCCTGTAATCCCAGCACTTTGGGAGACCGAGGCGCGTGGATCAAGAGGTCAGGAGATGGAGACCATCCTAGCTAACATGGTGAAACCCCGTCTCTACTAAAAATACAAAAAATTAGCTGGGCGTGGTGGTGGGCGCCTGTAGTCCCAGCTACTCAGAAGGCTGAGGCAGGAGAATGGCATGAACCCGGGAGGCGGAGCTTGCAGTGAGCCAAGAGCGCACCACTGTACTCCAGCCCGGGCGACAGAGCAAGACTCCATCTCAAAAACAACAACAACAACAACAACAACAACAACAAAAACTATAGGTGGCAAAAGCAAGGAGAAAACTGATATCATTGTCTTAGAGCATGATAACTGTTATATATACAGTTTCAAGTGTGAATGCTTGATTTTTCATGACTTTAAAAACTGTATGCATTTCTTGCCACTTTTCCTCTCCTTTTTTTCCCAGCACACAATTAGGTCAAGAAGTCTTCTGAGAGTCCTGAAATAACTTTCAGGTTTCTTTGGAGGCCAGGAGGCTTCCACTTTTACTACTTCCCTAGGATAAGAAGGAGGAGACAAGGACAGGAGGGGGAGAAGGGGACGAGAAATGGCATGATTCAGTTAAGCATGTTATCGAGAATTTTTATATGTCATGAATGTTAATCATTTAAGTAGGTTTTGGATGCTATTAGGATTTTAGATAGAAAATTAACCCACATTCCCTAATATTCCCTGCTTTCTACATTTTGCTGAGACATAGGTGAAAATAAATGCAATCTACAAGAGATCTGATACATCCATTTAGTGTACAGTGATTCATGGATCTGGGAAGATTCCATAAAAAATAATCTAGTTGATCCTTCTGTGTCCATGTAAGATTACCCCTTGTCATATCTGAATGGCAGTTGTTAACTCTTACAATTATTTTTTCCAGAAATAGAGACTCTGAAGTATTCTTTGGTAAGGCACTCATATGCTTAACAGCTGAAAACTTCTGAAGACAAAATTATCTCTAATTTTTAACCTAAATTATTTCCTTAAAATAACCCATTTTGAAGGAGTGTTCTTGGTTTCCTTCTGAACAGAAACACTTCGCTTTGTTGAGTGGCTGTGTTCCTTTAAGACTGGTATATTTCTGTAAATACAAGGCTATTGGAGCTATTTTCCCATAAAATTGAACCACATTTAACCCACTCCTTGGATTTTAAATGTACACATTAATGGATAATAATTATTTTGGGTAGAGGGGTAATAAAAACAGTCACCCAGTAAAAGCACTCTAGGGATGCCTGGAGTACAGTAGCACAGGGTCCGTTTTCTTGGGTCCAGATGCATGGAAGAGACTTGTCCTACATTTTTACCCTGTGTTCATGGTTCTACATCTTCCCTCAATCTCATGCTTTTGGCTGTTCTTTCTATAGGTGAATTTATAAGGTTGGCTATTTCAGTTGTGTACTCAATAGCCCTGGTTAGGGCTGGTTAGGGATGGAGATTTGTTTACCATCTTTTATTTCTTTAGTCTAGTTTTCTATAGGAAAGACCAGCTTACTTTTCCTGAGATCTAGATATGTAGTATCTTTAAAACCATTATTGCAATTATTGTAATTGTAGGTCTTACTTCATGAGTTTTACTTAGGCAGGCTTTATTCTTAATTGAGCATGATTAAATACAGCAAAAATACCTGAATTCGAGCAATCCCATGAGTTGACCAAAGAATTCAGAAACAAAGGAAAACACGAGAAACACAATATTTTTCAGACCAGTGGCAAGATAAGTCATTTAAAAAATTGCATCCACTCTAGCATTAGTTTGATGGGGATTTTGATGTCAGTCTGATTTTTCTCTTTGAGTGATCTGCTTTGCATAGTAGTCTTCATTTCAGCAGTTTCACTCACTGTGCTATCCAAAGCAGCATTAAACATACCAGTGAACTAAACTGTCCCCAAAATGTAATTTTATTTTATACCATATAATATCTTCCATTGATTTACTGCCATCCAGATGTTCTTATGTAACTTAACTTCTAACCACAGTTCTGAAACATTTAGGGCTAATTTCTGTTACGGCACCATTTCAACTTCTCGCTTGGAAAGAAAATTACCTTTTCCATATTTGGGGACTGACTTGATTTTCAAGGATTTACTAATTCAATAAAATTCCTACCCTCCCACCCCCTTTTCTTGTAGTTACCTTCACCTGTTTGATAGTGGGTATAGTATACGGCCTCATTATTTGGCTCATCCGGATTCCTTCTGAAAATTCTTCCCTTACTTGTACTTGTTAGGTAAGAAATGGATGCTATTCACAGGTTTTTCTATTTCTCTATATGGCCTAATATTGTTTAGAATTTATCAGTACTATCACTAAGCTATCATTCCCTCTTTTAGAAGAATTTATCTTTCCAGATCCCCAAACTGTTTTCCTGCTTGCCTTGAATTGGCTGTTGCTGCCATCAGATATGGAAAGAAATTTAGGGTATGAGGAAAAACTCCTTTGTGCCCTTGACGTAGTGCAATAGGAATAAACCAGCTGCTGGGTGCCTATGAGAGGGTCCTTGGGCTTGGTATTTTCTAGAAGGTAACTTAGAATTTCCCCCCAGTAGCTCTTATTATAAGTGAAAAGCAGAAAATTGTACCTACTTATTAACATTGATATTGCATGAAACTGTGTTCTTCAAATCCTATTCCACTTTTATCCCCATCCATTGCAGGAATAGAAGGAATTTATTCCCAGGGTAGATTTTCATGCCATTTGTAGCCCATGGGGACTGCCCATCTGTAATCATGGTCCTCATTGGTCCCATAATATCAGCAATTGACTTTCCCTGCTGACCAGAGAATATTCTCCATTTGATGTGCTTATTTTCCCTATATTAAAATAACCAGAAGAAGACGTGCTACTATTTTGACCACTCTGATTACCTTGTCCACCATCACCGCCACTTCTGCCCTTTCCTCAGTTACTGAGTGCCTGCAATGGATCAGACCTCTTACATTCTTTATGTGGAGCCTCATAGTATTTTAGCAGCAGCTGAGTTCATTCGTTCATTTGTTCCACAAACACCTAATGAGTGCCTACTATATACTAGAAATTCACACAAAGTCCCATGACTGGCAAGCAGGAGCAACTATGAAAGTTGATGGCAAGTTGCTCATTAGCAATAACTATCAGTAAATGCTGTCACCTGGGAAAGAAAACAAATCAGAGGGCCGGGCGCGGTGGCTCAAGCCTGTAATCCCAGCACTTTGGGAGGCCGAGACGGGCGGATCACGAGGTCAGGAGATCGAGACCATCCTGGCTAACACGGTGAAACCCCGCCTCTACTAAAAATACAAAAACTAGCTGGGCGAGGTGGCGGGCGCCTGTAGTCTCAGCTACTCGGGAGGCTGAGGCAGGAGAATGGCGCAAACCCGGGAGGCAGAGCTTGCAGTGAGCTGAGATCTGGCCACTGCACTCCAGTCCGGGTGACGGAGCAAGACTCTGCCTCAAAAAAAAAAAAAAAGAAAAGAAAAAAAAAAAAAATCAGAGGCATAAATTTCTTAATGGTTGAGTTTTATACAACGGAAGACAGACTGGCAGATTCTGAAGGTAATGACTATCCAAAATAATATTTGAGAGAGAAATGCCTAACTATTGAATTTAAAGGTTGCTTATGCTTAAATAATAATTTAGGGAATATATAAATCTGAGGGGAAATGCTGCAGCCAGCTAACTGGACTGTGCCTTGGCTATACTCCTTTTTCTGAAAGGAGTGAATTGGGGCTGTGTGGACATCAGAATGGGGTTCATCTTCAGTGAGTCTGCCTCCTTGGTGTTTAGAGGTCACTGGTTTAGGCAAATATGGCCAATACTGGATCCCAGTCACCATGAAAGTTAGACGTTGCCTCAGAGCATAACTCAAGCAGTGGTCTTGATTTATTGCCCAACTCATCGATCTCTTGAGGACAAAGTTTCGTTTTGTAGATTTCCTAAGGGGATTCTGATTGGTCCTGTGGGGAAAATCTTGATATTCCCAGAGTAGCCTGGACCTCATTGGAAGAACCTTTGGGAATCTTTGCATGTGACCTTTCCCTAGAGATGTATAATCCCCTGTGGACACCGAGCCTGTGTAGATCCACAATGGACTCTTCTGGAACCATGAACTAGAAGTAGGGCCCTTATCTTTGCTGTGGGGTGTAGATGAAGTGTGCAGGTCAGTGGTCACCAGAAAATCTACCTGGATTTGGCCTACATCTATGACGTCTGGTTGGCTCTGGGTGTCTTCCACGGTTGGTGGTCAAGAGAATGAACATATTCAATTTGTCTGTGCCTCATGAAATGATCAAATAAAAGATTGATTGTTCTAATGGGTAAGAGCTGTCTAATTCCATATAAAGTACTTATTATAAGTAAGCAGTTTTCATGTCTTGTCTACTGAGGTATAAACCAATTTTCCCCAGCAGTGCTGACGTCCCATTATATAGACCCTTTTTCTCCCTTGTGTCCACTCTGCCTTTGCTCCCTAGCCATAGTGTAACCCACACAGATGCTCCAAAGGGATGGGCCCAGTTCTTCAGACTGCCCTCTTGCTTCTTAGCAAGCAAGAAGCATTTCTATACAAATTCATTCATTGAGAAGATGTCTGGAAAAGCAAGTTCACATTAAAGAGTAGGGAAATTATGCGCATTGTATTTCTGTTGCCTTGCCAATGCTCGGTAAATAGTACTGCACAATTAATATTTTTATATCCAAATTATTACTGTGTCATTAAACCTGATATTTTCATATTTTCTTTTTCTGGGTATTTCAGTCTGAACCAGAATATTTTGTTGAATAAATTATTCCTACTTCACTTTGAGTTGTTTTAAATTTAGCCAGACTTATTTGGATATTCTCTTAGGATGCTCTCTTTTTTAGGGAGAGAGAGTTACTCTTAGGATATTGAGAACTGATTGATGTTAAGCTATCTTTCCTTTCACTTTTTGTCAGAAAATATTTAGTTATGAGATCCTTGGATCTTTGTATACCTAAATTTTATAGGATTAAAATTCTTTACCCTGGTTCTTTATGACTAGTTCATATATATAAATGTTGTATACATGACCTTGTTGTTGAACTTTAGAAGATGTCCTGTTGTTTCCCTATAGGAGGGAATTAAAGTTTTTCATCAGGGAAATTTAGGACTCCTGTTGTTATAACCTTTCAAGCCATAAAGGAATCCTACTAACTAGATTACAGTTATTTACAGCTGTTTCTCTGAAAAGCTAATCTTCTATCTATTCATCTGTTGTTTGAAATGGAATGTGGAATTATTGACATTAATCTGTTGAGAGTAGAAGAGGAAAGGAACAGAAAAAGGGAGAAAAGAGAGTGAGGTCATTTATTTTTACTTATTTTTGTACAAGATCTTCATAAATTCCTTAGAAATTATGTTTAGTTTTACTTTAAATCATTTACTTTTGGGGCTTGATGAAAACAAAAATAACATTTAAACATTAACTTGAAGGAATATCATTTGGACAATAATGGAGGAATCACTTTTATGTTCCAAAATATTCCATTCTGGGGCCTGTAGCAGAATTCAGTGGAAAATGGTTTCTGATCGCCTAGATTGAGCAATACTACATTTCTTGCTTAGCTTCCTAAACTGACTAAAGATGGTAATTTACAGAACCTCCTGTAAATTACCTTCTTCAGGAGGCCCATATTCTGTTCTCTAAACATTTATTGAATCACTTAACTATTTGTAGTATCCTGTCTTACATTTGCTAAAGTGAACAAAGCATCATCTAAGCCCCAAATGAACTTAATTTCCTATGTAGATATGTGAAATGATTCATGAATACAAGTAGTTTAAAAATATCTGTTCATTCTACCCGTATTTTTTGAGTACCTGTTATACTCCAGTCTGGTACTTGGTAGATGCTTTAGCATATCAAAAACATTTAACACTATACTAGTTGAAGTGAAAATGGACTTGTAAGTAATATTGTATCTCTCTGTTAAGAGTTACTAACAATTTATTTTTGTAAGCCTTCAGTCTCTTTTTGTTACACTCATCTTTCACTTATATATGATTGATTGATACCTTGATTGATACCTTGATTGATTGTACTTAGAATAGGACTTTAGGCACCAGGATTTGTTTTCTGGGTATGTATGGAAAACAGTTCGTTTTCTCCCTTTCTTTGCAGAGAGAGAATTGTGAGGTGCTTTCTGTCTCTGATTTTCTTTTACTTATTTACATTTGATGTTGGTGATCTGAGAAGAACCGCAGCATATAGCTAAAGTCTTCTGAATATTGACCAGAGATGTTTTTGCTGCTAAAATGATATAGGAGTTTTGGGTTCTCATGAGGCTTCAGGACAGCGAGTGTGTCTCTTAAGATATAAAAGGATCTACTTTCCTTGTGCTGGGGACCTAGACTCTACTGCCCATTCCCATTTACACACTAAGCAGGCAGCTGTACAAGTGGAACTTGAGTCTAAATCACAGGGTGTTATAACATATGAAACTTGAATGTGGCAACTGTTATTGTCTGCAGTAGTGAACTGTCTGGGGAAATTCAATCCCAGCCTTGGGCCTGGCGGTGAAGGCTCTAACAGCACTTGGTCACCAGTGTAGATGGCTTTGGAACTGATTTTAAACACTTTTCATTGAAACTGAAGTATAATTCTGGCCTGCAGCTTAATCAGATATTCAGTGTGCTGTAGACTAGTGGAATTTTTCACTGTTTTTGGCTGTTAACATCCCTAAAGGCACAGCATGTCTCTGTTGCTCTTTGTTATTCCTTCATATGTCTCCGGGGTAAAGGACCATAATAATGAATAATCTCTCAGGATCATATCACAAGGGGAATGAAAGTTTAGCAAGTGGGGAAAGAGGTAGACTAAATTATTTCTGAGGTCTCTTTCAGCACTGTGTTTATGAAACAGTTTAACCTGTATTAGTTTGTTCCAAGGTGAAAAACGCGATGTTTCTGGAAGTTATCAATGCAGTTTTGGCAGATGAGCATGCTGGGGAGGAGGGAACTAGATCTGAATTAAACAGCCGGCTGGCAATGTTGTTCACAGCCCGAATTGCTCAACTTTAATGAGGTCTTGCTACAACCATATATTTTATACACACACTTCTTAAAAACTTCTTGTTGAAAGTCATCTTCCAGTTTCATCTAAAACACAAATTTACGGTAAAAAACATATTCTGAACATACTGGCTCAGTGCTGAGATCAGGAAAGCTCATTTTTTGGAACTTGCTGATTTTAAGATCCATGATGTCTACAGTTCGGAGAACAACAAATTGACCAAAACAGCCACACTTTTGTGTGGACACAGCTAATGGAGTGGTACAACAAAATGTGGGCACATGCTTATTTTTCTGTGGTATTTAGTTGTTTTTCTTTCTTCTTCGTCTTTTTTTTTTTTTTTTTTTTGAGACGGAGTCTCGCTCTGTCACCCAAGCTGTAGTGCAGTGGCACGATTTTGGCTCACTGCAAGCTCTGCCTTCTGGGTTCACGCCATTCTCCTGCCTCAGCCTCCTGAGTAACTGGGACTACAGGTGCCCACCACCACGCTCGGCTAATTTTTGTATTTTTAGTAGAGATGGGGTTTCACCATGTTAGCCAGGATGGTCTCGATCTCCTGACCTCGTAATCTGCCCGCTTCGACCTTCGAAAAATGCTGGGATTACAGGTTTTTCTTTTTTTCCTGTGAAAGAGTGTGAGTATTGTGCTGTGCAGTTGCTCACCCTAATTTATCATAATTTCAGATGATCATGAAGAGAAGAAGATCCTTGCGAGAGGAAATAAGTAGCTGGAGAAAATGAGTTGATTAAAATATAGACTCTGTTCTCATGCAAATGTTCCTAATTTTTAAATTTAGGTGTAGAATTCTGTATATTATAAAAATGTTCTCTAAATGGAACATTCTTCAGTGTTCATAAGGTCTTGTCAGATATTTAACTTTTAAATTAAGTATCTTCAATTGTACTGGCAGTTGGTCACTGAAAAGAACTCTTTAAAATGTAATTTGTGTTCAGCTATATAGACTTGTCAAGCACCCTTAAAAGTGTGATTATATAGTCCACTAATAGACCTTTCTGAGGGGCTGAATTATTGTTGAAATTCTCACCCAAAGCATATAAAGTCAGCCTTCAAAGTCCAGGAAATGCTATGGACGACTGTAAACTGTTAAGAGATTCATGGATAAAGAGTTTTATTATAAATATTCTGAGTTGTAGTTGATTAAATTTTCCTTCTCTTTGTTATATAGTTAAAATATTGCAAAGAACTGGAGAGAGATGTTTTGGCTAAAAAGTGAAATCTCTGAAGGATGCAAAGGTCAGAAGTGCCACTCATGCAGCAAGGTGGGGCGTATGGAAGTTCTGCTGGAAGTGAATTTGGGGTGCAGCCTCTTTGGTGAACTGAAATTATCAAGTCACATTGCTTATTTCTATTATTCAGAGAGAGAGAGAAAGAAAAGGACTATGGTACTATTGACTGGCTTATTTTAATTATTCTGAATGGAATGATTTTATTCAAGGGTGATCTTTTTTTTTTTTTTCTTTTTAAGACTGAATCACAAACTGTATGTTTCTTGGAGCCTCTTGTCTGTCATGCAGTTCTAAAGAGAAACACTGTGGCTAAAGAGAAGACTTCAGCAGCAGACCTGAGTTAGAATACTGGTTCAGCCACTAGCCGTTCAACCTTAGACAGTAGTAACGATTATAGTAATGGCCACTATTTTTTGCTTATTCTGTACTTGCTCTTTACATATATTTTGCTTCATTCTCTTAGCCCTGGAAAGTTGTACCTGGCTCCATGTCACACAGTTGGTTAATGGATGAGCCAGATTTCTAATCCAGCTGTGCTTGTGTCCAAAATCTATGGTCTTTCTTCTGCATCATGATTACCAAAGCTTTTTGCACTATAATGCCCTTCTATATAAAATGAGGACAGTGTTAATGCTTAACTTGTAGAGTTGTTGGGAAGAATAGAGAGGGTATGTAGAGTTCAAGGCACACAGTGGGCAAGCAGGAAGTGGCAGAGTTGATCAGGGCCCGAGTGTGCTTCGTGTGGACCCCGTTTATGTACTTTTGTCTTTATGGGTCCTTTTCTCCATTAAAAAAAAATTAAAATTCTGTCTTATGACTGTGTTGGTGTAAATACAAATGTGATCAAGGCTGGATTTTATTCTTTTTTTATTTTAAAAGAAATTAAAACATTGCAGGGGTCTTAGGCACTGGGCTGCCTGTGTCCAATGCCAGCCCCAAATCATCACAGGCTCCCTTTTACATTCAGAGCAGTGTCATTTTCTTTTGTGAATTATGTTGCCATTATGTCCTTTTTACTGCAAAAATAATTCTGCTTGGCAAATGTACATGGGTGTGTATGTTTGGGGAGAACAAAAGTCTGTCACCATCAGTATTAACTGGACAGATGCTCTTAACAGTGGATGCTTATAAGGGTGTCTCTTTCCTGATAAGTATGAGGTAGGCCATTTATCATTTTTTTTTTTGTTTTCTTTGACATATATTATGATTTTTAGAACATTCAGATTCAAACTGAAAATTATATATTTAAAAAGTCTAGAACAATTTCTCACTTTTTTTTCTCTACTTACTAGAACTGGCAGCTGGTTTTGGCCTCATGTGGCCCCTTCGGGTTGGTGTCCAGGGCAGTTACTCCTTGCCCAGCACCTCTGAAATCCACAACCCAAAACTGATTATCATCAACATTTCTCAACTTTCAAAATGAAACTTGTAGTTACCTCAGCCTTCATAGATTTTGGCCTGGTATACATGCATAACCAGTTGGATTGACTCATAACTAGTTTAATTACGTGGTGCTTTGCTTAGATTGCAGACTTCTCTAGGAGAGGCACACTTTTGCATCTTCTCAACACCTAAGCATTTAATAAATTCTTGTTGACTGATTGGAGGAATGACTGGCTGGCAAAGAACCAGTCAGTTATGTCAAAGGTGCCAATTTGATTGCCTTGAGACACAATCCATTAAAAACTCAGCTGTTTGGCGAGAGAGTAGGGGCCTCGCCAAAAGTTTAGAATTCGAGAGAAACCTTTTATAATCTTATCAGAATCCAGGCTATGTTCTTTGATCAGTTAAGAAAAATGCCAACTGTCAGGCATAACCTAAGATTTCAGGAAGTCTTCCACAGCAACATCTGAACCCCCGTGCTCCAAAAAAGGTTTATCCCTCCTGTGGATGGCGGACAATACGCTTGCTGATGCAGCCAGTGATATAATTAAACTTTTGACCACATGCATGACTTTAAGCAAAAAAGTGGCTAAAGCTCTGTGTCTAACGTGATTGAAGGGTGGAATCCGATGGTGAGGCTCCCCCAACTAATCTCTCCTTTCACAGTTCTCTAGAAGCAGGCCTTCTGGGGGTCCAGAGTTTACAATAAGACCCTTTTATACTTAAAATGTCAGCAAAACATTAAGACTAGCTCTTCCCAAAACACGAAGGGGTAAGCCTGGCCATTCTTTTCTCTTGACATTTGGTCTAATTCCATTTCAGATAAGTGGGCCTTGGATGTAATCCATCTGGAGTGAGGTATCCTTAAATTTCCCGTTTCGGCTTGCCTTTTGGATCTAACCCTTATTGCTGAACCTTCACTGGGTTTTCTGTGTCTGAAAGGGCACACAGCTTTTCCTTTTTGTTTTAGCCTACAGTAATATCTGAAATTTAGATTTCACAGAAACTATGAAATGCTATTCACAGACAAAACAGCCCAGCTGAGAAACTGACTTCATCTGGGAATGGCAAATTTCCCCTTTTCCCAGGCTACGTTCCCAAGCAAGATTTGAGTTTTATGTTCACAATTGACTTGTTTCAGAGTGACCAGGTGGCCAGAGTGCCTCTGAAAACCCCCTCAGGGCCTGAGGAAATTTGTGTTGGCAATTATGTTAGTCATTTTGCAGGTGAAAGGTATTCTGATTTACGTTTCACAATCTGATCTGCTGCAAGGCAAGGGCGAAAAACTGGTGTAGTGGCCACTAGATCTTTCTAAGCTAAGAGTGAAATATAGATACTAAAGATTCAGGCAAAATTCTCTGACTAAAGCTGAGATAGGTGGGCAAGTTGAAACAGACTTCCATGTTTTGGGACTGGAAATAACCCTGGAATGCTGACCTTCATGGGGTGGAGGAGTTTATGTGTGCAACAATTTGACTGTCAGAATGTGGATTAGAGAAGGGATTTCATCACACCTTAGTATTGTACAACTTCATCAGTTGTTCTGAGATTGTAAAGGGAGAAGGCTTAGTATTTTTGCAGTTAAATAACAATATGGCAGGCTTCTCTGATGTGTTCCCTCATTCTTATGTAGTAAAGAATTTGGGTGTTAGCAGCTTTATAAGAACCTTTATAAACAGCCATTGTGTTTTCTTCTCATATGAGTCTGCTCCAATGTGCTGGATAAACAGTGGTGATTGATAAAGTCATATATACAGCCTTTATTTTCATGGGTAAATTTATGGTCAGGAAAATATCTGAATTAGTCTCATCTAAGACAATTGAAAGAAATGTCAGCATAGTTCCTGATGATGGATTTTTTTTCATGTAATTCTTTTGCATTTGGCAAGATTCAAAATTGATTTTATGAATAGGACGGCAGATTAACCTTTCTGTAACAGGCTGGAAAAATGATCACTTCGAAACATGGTGCCCCCTAATAGCATTCTTTGTAGCAATCAGAGATAATCTGCTTGTGCGCAGTCATGTTATTAGCTCATTTCCTTAAGCCGTTTCCTAAACTTGTTATCTGATTGCCGTGATGGTCCCCGTTATTGGATTGGGGATAGTTCCTCTACTGGATGTAACTTTCCTCACTTAAAAAGAGTATGATAATGATGACGGAAATGGTTGTTTCTGTGAGAACACTGTAGGAAAAGCAGAAGACTAGAAAACATCCATTTACGACAACCCATTTTGTACCCTGCCGATGCATTTGGAGAACTAGACATTTAGCTTAAACAAGTTCTGGACAGTTATCATTAATGGCATCCTTGGGTGAGTATTTAATACAACCGTTTAAGTTACTGTTTGCCTGGCATTTCCTCCTTTAGGAAATGAGGCAGTTTGCAGAAAAGAAATTAAATAAATCCTGCCTTTCCTTTTTATTGCCTTTGAGATTTCCATGAAAACTTTTATTTCTTGGGACCTCTAAGTATATTTGCTATTGACAAATGCTGATGTTCTCTTAACTAAATGATTTTGGAAACTGGTAGAAATAGGTCATGCTAAATAGGTGGAATCCTAGATGCTGTCTTTTTTCTTTCCAATCTCTTTCTCCCTGATACCTTGAATTTTTGCCAAATCTTTTCATTCTTTGGTCTAGTTCTCATAGTGGAATGTAAACTCCTCGAGGGTAAGGACTACGTGCTGTACTACTTGTTTTCGTTGAGCTCCGTAGGTCTACAGTTGATTATTTTATAGTTTTCAGGATCTCAGGCATCATGACTAACTTGCCTGGAAAAAAAAAATCCAAGCTACATTTGCCACATTTTCACCAACTTGAGAAATGTTAATAAAAACATTTAAAACTTCATGAAAAGTATCTCTAACACATATTATGAACTAATTGGTATGAAAAGCAGTCTTTATGGGTTCAAAGGATTACTAGAAAAGGTTTTTCCCTTCAGAGAACATAATTTTCTCCTTTGGGATACATGATATGTGTCCTGATGACCACAAAACAAGTCAAACATTTTGGAAAGGTGTCTGCTTAGCTTTCTGGATTTAAAGTGCACCTAAAAATTCTTAAAAGTGTTACTAAGATCAGTCTGTTTACAAAATATGGTATTTTTCCTGATTACTTAAAGATCACTTCCTATCTGTTGTTGGAATAATTTCTTACAGACTGAAGGCTGCTTTTCACCTCTTGGATCTCTTTGATTAACTGCTTGTTATATTTATACCTCAGAACAAGACCAAAGAAAGATTCCATTTTTATCCTTTGTTACATTTGAAGAACTAATGTGAAAGAACGAACATCGTGCATTGTCAGGAAGTGATTTTTCATGTTAGCATCAGCAAAGCAGAGCAAGTGCCCTCTGCTGTGGCTTTTTACCGTATTAGACAGGGATGTCCTTCAGCCTCTTCGCTGATGATGGGCATAAATCAAATTGAGAACAGTGGTATGTAGTGAATTTAGTGCAACTGCATTTTTTAATATGTAAGTAGGCTTAGGTTTCTATCTCCCTTATCTTAAGCCCCGTCAAGATCAAACTCAAGCAAGCATTCACATCCACAATTGAATCTCACCAGCCTTTTTCTTTAAGTTAACATTAGTTCAAACTCTCCCCACTGCTTCTGTCAATAGATCTTTTAAAGACAGGCATTAGAGTTAAGTTTGCCTTAGCCTTTTTCCCCCTTCCATAGCTTCAAGCCCAAGGGCTTCTTTTAATAGGCATTAGTTAAGGCCCAGAATTGAGTAGACATTTGTGAAGGAGACTTGAAGTTTGGAACAGAATTGGCCTTTATAGTTTTTCCATGGGGGGAAAAAAATCTTCTTATGAGAATAAAGGCTGCCTACTAATCTGCTGCCATCTGGAGAATGGAGAAGCCAGAGGTTGTTGGCACCAGGTCACATCCCTTATGTAAACTGTCAAATTCTTTTCATATCAATGACATATTGAGTTTAATCTGAGGGGGTTTGGTATCAGTCAGAGCTTATTGATTGATTTTTTTTTGCAAGGGAGGGCTCCTAGTATTGTTACAATATGAGAGAAAGACACTGAGTACCCCCAAAAATCAACCATTTGATTCAAAAAAGTCTTCCGTGTACTCCCACTTTCCACCATTTAGTGATGTTTAAAGCCGTGATCACAAATTCTCTGAGTTCTTCCAAATAACTCTTTTCCATCTGACTTTATTGGAGAAAGTATGAATACGTCTTAAATTCAATAAGAAAACCAGTTGATAGTTATCATCCTTATCCCCATACTTGAAATAAAATAGTAGTGAGCCTAAGATTCTGTTTTCCTTACAGATTATTTTGCACATATGTGCATGTGAGTATAAATATAGATGTGCATTTTGGTGCTTTAGGGTGTAATAGAACAGCTAAAATCACCTCAAGTCTTACGAGGCTCCTGTTATCTGAGTGGTAAAGAATAAAAATCCTTACTTTTTGAATATGAAACCTTTAGCCTCTTGTGGACACAGGGCCAAACAGATTGCGAATGTCTTGACAGCTCTATTCACAGCAGAAGCTTATTCCCAAAACTGGTGCAGATTGATTTTGTTCATTCTAAAACTGTTCTGCTCTTCCCCTCTTATAAATAAAAATAGACCTACACACTCATTCCCAGACCTTTTGATAGGTAAAGGTTGAACTCTCTAAACCACAGCATGGAAACCCAAGTAATCATGTTATTCCCGGGGATAGACATCCATAGTACAAGCTAAAAGAAGTGGTGAATAAAAGCCGCTGTTGTATTCTGTACTATCCACATAGGATATTTTGGCAAAAACGGATCTAACATTCAATAAATATTTCTTGAACAAATAAATGAAAGATTGACTACAAACTCTCGTTTTACCTGGACAGTCTTCTGCTTGCATAAGGAGCATGAAGAGACAAAACCTAAAAATTACAACCAACAGGATTAAGTAAAGAAGCACTGAGATATCTAGCTTCGGAAAATTCTTCTAAATTCTGAAATGAGAGCATTTGTCCTTGGGGCCGATACTCCGCTGGCGCTTCTAACCCCCCTGGTTTCATATGTAAACCAGAAAATGAAAACCAGACCCAATGACCCAAAGGAGATGAAGCATGTTTGTTTTGCCCATTGTATTTCTCTGCTCACGCCTAGATGCCTTGCCTTCTCTGTCCTCTGTGTTTGAAGTTGAGAGCTGGGAACAGACATGAGATTGAGGTCCCAGGGAGAAGCCAAGTTCAGCGTGAGCTGGTGAACTCACTGAGACTAAGGGTGAACTAAAGATAACGTGAACTAAAGATACTCACTTATGACATTTGTGCCAGTAAGGGAAAGACCCACTGCGCCTTTACAAACAGGTTTCTTCTTGGTTGTCTTAACGGATGGCGCCTAGCTGAACATCTTGGCAGTTTTCCTTAAGTAAGCGTCTCCAATTGATGATGATGGGAATGAGCTTAACACACAAGCCAGTATTACATAGGATTTTCTGCCAAAGACACTGAATGCAACAATTCTGAAGGGAATCATCATAAGGGGCAGCGGGCTAATATTACAAAACATCAGCATGCTTATGCAAGAGCCCAACAGCAACAGAAATGACAAAGAATTAGGTGAAAAGGAAGGCAAAAGCTTGGGAGGAAACATGAAAATGTCCTTGTGAAGACATATATACCAAAAAGAAACAATGGAAGTGCAAAACTGATTTTAGTATTTTGTTGGCAATAAATTCCACCCTATTGTTTGAATGCATTTTGATCCTATGCGGCAGTGTCCATGTGCTAAGAATTTAAATAATTACTATTAAGAATGTTATAGTAAACTCTAACTTTTAAAAGGACAGTTAGTCCAGATTTTCTCCAGTAGTCAAGCACTGTATATGTGAGTGAGTTAAGAATCTTTTTATGGCAGGTTCCCTTTGGTGGACCCTCCTCCCTAACTTTCTAAACTTCTCACTTCCAAAGCAGCAGTCAGGTTTGTATTCATTCTTTTCAGCCTGCTTGGATTTTATCTGACTGCAGAGAACCGTGACTGGACAAAGATTGTGGTTTGGGGCGGTGACTGCTGTGACGGCACCCTTTGCTCCCATTGTGTGCTTTACAAGGGACTCGCTCTGCCAGAGCTCCTTTCTCCTTCGCCGGGTCTAATCCGGAGAGCTCCGAGGGCTGTCTGGCGCAGCACCAAGAGGCGGAGTTCAGCACTGCGGCCAGCAGGGGGCATACTTGCCAGATAAGAACGGGTTTCTCGGTGCCGGAGTAACTCACATCACGCACGTTCTCTGCCAGGCTGTCCTTTTTAGTCAGTTTAGCTCAAGATTAGACTCCAGAAGCATTTTATTTTGCCCTCTCAGGTCCCGGCCCACACCCGTATGACTGTCTGTCCACGCTGCTGTTTTCAGTTTCTTTTTGTTGTTAACAGTAGGCTCTGCTTTGCCATCCCTGCCGTCTGGTCACCTTTTACTTAGAAATTGGAGAGTGGTTTTCTTTTGCTCTCCCTGTATCACAGGTCAAGTTGAAGGGTACAGTCACCTGCAGGGAACAGGACCAAGTGTGTTCATTGAGCATTTTGCTGTTTTACATGACCTCGCCATAAAGGAATGTCTCTACGAGAAAGGAAAAACCTGTTTCATAACGCAGTGCAGAGCTTTGTTTCTCTCGTCAGGGTGACAGCCCTTTGGTTCCTGCCAGTGGGTATGCGACAGGAAGGTGGGGAAACTGGATCATGAAAATTCCATGGCTGGCAATTGCTCATTCTTTAGCCTTCTAGCCGGAGGATAGTGTCTGGTTCCCAGGGTGGCTCAGTACAGTATTTAATTCAGAGAGCCCAAACCTATGCCATTAGCATTTTATTCTTAAAACAAAAGAGGATGACTCTTGGCAATTTATAAGCAGCTTCAGCATAGTCTGTCACGAGGGGGTGATTGAGGAAGCGTTTTGTTTTTTGAAACTCGAATTCAGTGAACTTGTTGACTGGACTTTGCTGGGTAATGTTTTCCCCAGACAGTGAGCCATCTGCGCAGCAAAAGTTCACAGTGCACACCCGGGGCTTGTTACCACAATGTGGTGCTTTATGACTGAGAGCCTTTTCTTGAACGCCTGAGCCACTAGGTTCCTGTGCTCTCTGCCCCAGGTTGGATTACAAGTTGCCCCAATGCTGGAGCAATTCCCACTCTGGCTGGGGCGGACATGGGAGCAGAAACCCCACAGCAGGTGCTGATGCTTAGGATATCTTTTTCTGTAGGCCCCTAAGCCCTCTTCCCCGCTCACCCACAGTTCCCAACCCCTGCCGCCCTGGGCCCCCATTCTTGGATTAGTTCTCAGGCAGCTGAAAATACTGATGTGCTACCTCCTGTTGAGAGAGGGAGAAGAAGAAGAGAGAGAAAGAGAGTGCACCCATGCAACTGCAACAGGTCCCCCCCAGGGAGGAATGTGAAATCACTGAGCTCAAATCTTAGATGGCTTTCAGAAGTGTGTGTAGAGTGAGTTTACTTTGGTTTGTTTTTAGCAGAAGCACATTATTATTTAATGGCAGCAGGTTTCTTCGTTTTCAAGTCCCTTGGAAGTAACTTGGTGGTATTTCAGGTGCATAAGGATATAAAATCCAAACTCCTTGGTATTTATTGGTTCTTACTTTGCTCACATAAATGGGTCTGTTTAAGCCAGTTATGTGCACAATAGGGTTCCAAAATTATTTTTTTCAGAAACTGAGATTTATTTTCTGTCCCCTTTTTCTACTATTAACAGAATCATTAATGCTTGCCTCCCCACACACCCTTTTTCATTTTGAAAGTCATCTCTAGGAACTGTCTTTCCCGGAGCCTCATTGTTCGTGAATTATATTGTGAATCCATTTGGACACCGACCAGGAAGTTGCTATAATTGCTCACATGCAAGTAAAAGCTTTCTCTGTGTATTAATTAGTTGATGCAAGGGATTAAGATGATTACATGAAAGGCATTGCTGCTTCCCTCTGCATAGTTAGACCAAGGTGGGTGCCAAGGCATCATTTGATCCCATTTGCTCAGCATGTTCCCTTGATAAAGGCACAGAATTTGAACAGTGAGGTTTCCCGAGGCAGCAGAACGTGGGGATCATTTGGATTCACTGTGTCTGTTGATGTGAAATGTGGGATATTAATCAAGGCTAATTACATGCAATGGGTTTGGAACAAACTGAAGGCCAGTTCAGGGCATGGTTCTCTATGTAATTACGGACTTTAAGGTACCAGGGTAATTACTGGAAATTAGAGGCCCTTCCTTTATGGGTCTTGCCTCTCAAAATGTGGAAACAGTTTCTTTCACCATTAAGGAGGTAGGTCTCTCCTCAGAGTTTGGTGTTAAACAGATACAGCCAGCTTTTAAGTAGGCCTTGGTCATGCTTTGTCAGCTTTCTAGAGTTAAGGCAGTAATCCAGATAATTCTGGCCTACTTTTTTTCCCTGTCAGTGATCTTCTGATATTTTAATTCAAAATAAAAACTGGTGTACACTTGCTTAGGGAGTGGAATTTTAATACTTCACTGTCCTTTTGTAGATCATTCCTCTTGTGTTTTTTGTTTGTTTACTTTTTTTTTTTTTTTTTTTTTTTGTCTCCTGGACTGGAGTGGCGTGGCACGATCTTGGCTGACTGCAGCCTCTGCCTCCCAGGTTCAATTGATTCTCCTGCCTCAGCCTCCCAAGTAGCTGGGACTACAGGCGCCCACCACCGTGCCCGGCTAAATTTTTTGTATGTTTAGTAGAGATGGGGTTTCACCATGTTGGCCAGGCTGGTCTTGAACTCCTGACCTCAGGTGACCCTCCCACCTCAACCTCCCAAAGTGCTGGGAATATATATATATATATATATACACACATATTTTAAGGGTAGTCTGCCATCCTTTCTATTAATACATTTAATATCTTTTCACTTGGAAATTTGAGTTGCTTCGCAATGTATGACTGTTTGGAGATGCCACTTTTTTTGAGGAAGCCCCTTCCTAGAGGGCTGGGAAAGCCACCATTGTGAGACTCTTGTGGGAAGGTGAACATTCTCCTCCAATACAGAAATCCCCAAAACCCAGATTGTTTCCTGGATCTCTGGTAGCATGTGTCTTTATCCTCCTCTGGGGGTTAATATGCTAAGTATAGATTTAACTATGCATGTGTTTGCTTATAGGCATGTGTTTATTATAAGCTCAGGAAAAGGACTTGGCCACTAAGGTCAACAGAATCAAGGTGAGGGGAACTAGTGATTTTTGTAAGTCATATATTTAGCTGTCCTGACGTTGTTGTTTTTAAGTACCTTCAGAATGAGTTCCTATTATAGATATACCATCTCTGAATCTGAAAATTGAGAAGCATTTGTAAAAGTATGGAGGGCTCATAATAATTTTATAAAACTGAGGTTTTATATATTTTATGTGTAAGATATTCTATATCAAATTTTTCAAAAAACAATTTTTCAAGTAGCTGATTTCATCACAAGACTCAAACCACTGCTAAATTCTGAAGTTTTATTTATGTTGGCATTTCTGATTCTATTATGTCCCACAATTATTTGTGTGTTCTCTGTCTAGAAAGTCTATGTCTAGCCTCACTGAGAGGCACTTCTGCATGTTTGTGATTCGGGTTTGAGGATGATCAGTGGAAGAAGGAGTCCTTGTGTCTCTTAAGTCAGGCAGTTAAGGACTGCAGCTGTCTGTTTCTTTCCTGATGGCTTTAGCCTTTGTTTGATCACTCCAGTGTGAATGCAGTGCTGCTGCCTGATTTCACCACTCCTTCCCCTTCACCACCTGCCTCGGCATGCCCCTCAGTAGGACTTCCCAGGCTTCTGCCTGGCCTAACTGTCTCTCAGTTCTCCTTTCTGGCTTTCCCATGGGTTGTTCTCTCCCCATGCTCTTTAGTATTCCTCTTTGTCTTTTCTCCTCTTTTTCTTTCCCTCCCCTGTAGAAAAATGGGTCGGTATTTTGATAGCTACGGGGTATATATGTGTATATGCAGAGGGGTATATGTGTGTTTGTGTAAAGCTTGAATATAGGCCAGGCATGGTGGCTCATGCCTGTAATCTCAGCACTTTTGGAGGCTGAGATGGGAGGATCACTTGAACCCAGGAGTTTGAGATCAGCCTGGGCAACACAGCAAGACCTCATCTCTAGAAAAAAAAAAAAAATTAAAATGAGTTGGGCATGGTGGCATGCACCTGTAGTCCCAGCTACTTGGGAAGCTGAGGTGGGAAGATCATTTGAGCCCAGGAGGTTGAGGCTGCAGTGAACCATGATCTAGCTAGCCACTGTACTCCAGCCTGAGTGACAGTGAGACCCTGACTGTAAGAAAATAAAATCAACAACAACAACAAAACTTGAATGTAAATATTAGAAACACATTCTTCATTCCCACCCACTTGCTACTTTACCTCACATGTCCAGTGCCCAATACCACACCCCTTAATTTCTTGGCATATCCTAGAAATGTATATAGACCTCCACCTAGGTGTTCCCTATCTGCAGCCTTCAGGGAACCTGGCTATTTTTTTTTTAATAAAGTTAATGGTCCTGCTGCTCCTGTGAAAGAATGCTGCTGCTAGAGCCCTGTGTGTGAATGTCTGCCCTTTGTCTTCCCTTTCTTGGAAGTCTTGGGTGTCTTAGTTTCGGACATCCCAACCTGGGGTAGGGGTGGGTGGATGGGGTGCTGCGTCTCAGACTTCATTTTTCTGTCATGGTATTATCTCACCTCTCCAGAGTAGATAAATGACTTTTTCAGGCCCCAGAGCTTGAAAGTATGCACAGGTACATGTGCCCACACGCATTCTGCCTGTAGTACAAGGGTAAGCCCAAGGTCATTGAAGTAAGTCAGCAAAACTGGAAGCCAGGGTTGTTGATTCTGTGCCTTATTCCTTGCAAGCCCTCTAAGATTTTCTGGAAGAACTTATGTACATTTTTCTCTTTCCCCTGAATTTTAAAGATTTATTTCATCCTTAGCTTTATTGAAAGGAAGTGGAATTTGATCTGTGGGGACATTTTTTGGGTGTGTGTGCAGAATGCCGGTGACATCATGGAATGACCAGAGTCCTGCTTTTAATTAAAGGACACAGGGAGAGTTGTGCTACATTCACATAGGATAACTCTTTTTCATTTTGCTTATTTCCAATCATTCATATCTAGCTTTAATTTCTTTGAAACATTTTGTAAAAGTTCAAGTGCCATTAAATAGAAATGGTGTGGATTTTTTAAAAGTAAATATTAACTTACCAAATTCAGATGAGAACTTAAAAAGGGAAACTGTAGTAAGGTTATGCTAGACACTAAATTTTTGCTATCATGATTCTTTCAAGGATTAATCAAGATTAATTAAGGGAATCACAAAGGATTGCATTTCAGGACATATTTGGAAGTATTTATTGTATAGTAAGAATGAGGAACAATATTCTGTTCTTTAGTACATTCACACTTTTGCAAACATAACTGGAAGAAACCCAAAACCTAAAACCCAAATGGTATTGCAGGCAGTGTTTATCGTCTTCTGCTTTCCCTGTGGTTGATAAAAGTTGACTGATGGAATTTGAAAGGAAGCCAGGAATCTTTTTTTTAAGTGTGGGATGTCTGTGAAGCTGCAGTAATTTCGGGTGCTCCCTCTTGTGAAGATCTATGTATGCATGACAAGGAATGCAGCATTTAGGTATTTGCTTACGTGTTTTAAAAGATCATTAACAAAAGCATTGGAAATGATGGCAGTGTTTTGTGTGTGTGTGTGTGTGTGTGTGTGTGTGTTTAAGCTAGATTGTTTTATTGTGTTTTATTCTAAGCTCCTTTTAAGCGGGCTGGAAACCATCTCCACTGACACAGCCTTTTCCTTTACGTTTGAACTTTCCTGGCAAAAATGGCTTGTCGATAGAGTCCAAGCTAGTTCATTCCCTTTGTGTGTAGAGAATTAGACACATGAATGCCACAAATTAATCAAATGTAAGTCCAGAATAGAAGGCTCTCACCCACTAACATGACTGTGAAAGCTGCTTTGAATAAGAGGGAAAGGACCCATCAAATATACATGAAAAATAGTGAGTTTATGAAGGCCCAGGGATTGTTGGGCTTGACCGGACCTGCGTGCCATCACTTAGAGGAGGGCAGGAGCAGTGGGTGGGAGTGAGGGGACCACCAGCCCATGAGGTGGAGTTTTTCTTTTTTAAATGATCTCCTTCCATTGAGAGAAGCTTCTGGGAATATCAATGAGCCCCTTGCTGAGACAGCGTTGGGGGTCAAAGTGCAGGGCCAGCTGCCAGCCTTCCTGAGGGACAATAGCAAAGCCCTTCTGTACATATGACAAAAGGATATTCCAAAACAATGTGTTTAGACACTGAATGAAACAGCAGTTAAGTTAAAATTATGCAGCATCATGTAAAATTAACCTTTTCTCCTCCATCTTCTTTCTTACAGTGGAAAATTGATTGATCCAGCTCTTATTTTTCTGTCTTCACTCAACTATTTTTTGATTTTTAGAATGTTAATCATTTAGCCATATAAGTTAAAAAATAATTTATGCCCCCTTTAACACATAAATATGAATATTACAAAGGAAAAATTTTCTTGCAGGCTTTTTTATTTTATATATATACCTATTATTATTTGGCTGTTATAAAACAGGAAAATACATATTTCTGGATGAACATAAAACATATGTATATATATTAGATAAATAGCAAATTTTGTTGTGCAAATGATGAAAACACAATGTAGGAGCATAGTAATGTGGTTAAACTAAACTTATACACACAGACACTATTTCCCAAACTAACATTAAAAATCAAAGTTGAACTATGAAAATATTAGCAAGAATTACTCAAGTATTTATTCCGAGATGCTTCAAATCTGGATTTAATATAATGTAATTTATGTAAACATAAACAGAGGTGAAATGTGAGAAGCCCTAATATTAATATAAAACAAAATGAAAACTTGGCATTTAGGTCACATAGCATAGCTGTGCGTACTCTTTTCCTAACTCTATCTTGATAAAATTGAAAGTTACCCATAAAAATACTCTGTGGTCTTTCAGCCCATATTTTTTTTTTTTTTTTTTTGTTCCTGGTGTGGTTTGAATTTCATATTGTGTTTATTTTTCTTCATTCTCTTCATCCTCACCCTGAAACCGCAGAAGGTTTTTCAATGGAAAGGAGAGTATTGTATCACACTTCCTGGTTGGTGCCAATTAGTTCCAGGGTGGACTTTCTTTGCGGCTTTATTTTGGAATGATATCATATTATTGGTCTTCACGTTTGCTAGAATAGTTCCAGTTTTCCATCTTTTAGCACAAATCCCCAAAAAGGTCACATACAACTTACTTACTGACCAAGCACACACGCTGAGGGTATGTGGTAAGATGACTAAGAATGAAAAGTTGGAACTCTTCATGTTCGGTTCTTAGAGTCAGAATTTATGGAACCCATTCAGCTAGTTAAAGACTTCTTAGATCAGACAGTGATAGTAATTTAATGTTTGACCTTTATTACCATGTATCCTTAACAAATTAATAATTTTAAATCTGAAAAAGGACCCTTGAGAAAACTAGAAGTGGACAAGGATCAGGTGAGAGGCCCTGCAGGGACCTGCCCAGGTCATTACACATAGGGTTGTTAGGAGACGCAGATTGCACTGTTGTCTAATGAAGAGTATCAGATCAAAAAAAAAAAAAAAAAAAAAAAAGAAAGAAAGAAAGAAAGAAAAAATCCAAACAAAAACAAAATAAAGTATTCCGACTGTGGTTTCAGCCATTTCTTCTTCAGTATCTTGGTACTTGACAAACATTCGTTGGGAACCTGTATTATGAGTTAGGTGCTTTTGGGGACTACAATACCACTTACATCCTAATAACAGACACAGGACAATTAGGCTGTCATCCACTAATTGCAGGGCAAATACAACTAATACCATCAAGTATATGCCAAAAGCTGTGTATGTGTGAAAGGGGAAGCCCCATGTTGACGGGAAGGTCAGGAAGGATTTCTTAGGAGAGAAGGATGTGAAATGGCAGGATTTTGAAAATGCAGAATGGAGGGAAGGCTAGGAGCCAAGACAGAGACAAGAAGTTCTGCCTTTTAACAGTAATTTGTCAAGCCACTTTGCCTGGAGCATCTTCCAGAAAATGATTTATGCTGGACACTTGGGTAAATAGACCCAGCTGCTGGAGGCTGGGAAGCAACAGGCCTGCAGAGTGTCCCTCCCCCACCCCACAGCCTCCCCAGCTCCTGCCCAGTCCCTGCCCATCCCCTCTGCAGGCTGAGGAGGAAAATAGCAGGTATAATCCTTGTAGAGCACAGTAGTTGAGATGGCTCTGACTGAAGGAGGGAGCCTGGTGGAGGCAAATAGTGGCCCCAAGGAGGAGGTTCTCAAATGATAAACTGAGAAGTTGTTTGACCCAGGAAGGTAGAGGGAGGGTTCCGATTACTTGCAAACGAGACTGCAAAGAAGTGAGAATTGCACTTTAGAAAGAGTAATCTTAAGGTCGGGTGAGACTGGAGACCCAAAGCCCAGTTAGGAGGCTGCTGCCACTGTGCAAGCAAGAGGGATGTGAGTTTAGAAACAAGGAGACTCAAGGAAAGGAAAAGAAATCATGGCCGGATGCAGTGGCTCATGCCTGTTATCCCAGCACTTTGGGAGGCCAAGGTGGGAGCATCACTTGTGGCCAGGAGCTGGAGGCCAGCCTAAGCCTAGAAAGCATAGTGAGGCCCCATTTCTATAAAAAATGAAAATTAGCCAGACATAGTGGCTCACACCTGTTGTCCCAGCTACTTAGGAGGCTGAGGCAGAAGGATCATTTGAGCCCAGGAGGTGGAGGCTGCAGTGAGCTATGATAGAGCCTCAGCACTCCAGCCCAGGCAAAAGAATGAGACCCTGTCTTAAAATAATAACAATAATAATAATAAATTTTAAAAATAAAATAAAAAGAAAGTCGGTGTCCCAAGAACTTGAAAGACAAAGCATCTGACCACAGGAGGGAACACGAAAGGAGCAGGAACACAAAAGGAGCAGGTGGTGAGATGACTCCCAGGTTTTAATGATGGAGCAGGAAAGTGGGGTGCCTGGGGAAAGTTAGATGTTACCCAAGATAGGCAGCTGGAGATAAGCTGTTAGTGTGGAATTATTCAAAAATAGCCAATAAGAGTGATCTCTCTTTAAAGGTTTGATCCTTAAAGAGCATGGACTATTAACTAAGCCCTGCTCTTTGCAAAGGAGTTACTGAATGAGTTTTCTTCCCCTAGAATTGGGTATGGCTTTAAGAAAACCCATGCATCCCTCTCATGGTCATCATAAGGGTTGCAGAGCTGGTGGGTGATTACTTTTGTACCCCACTGACTTTCGTGTTGGTTTGTGAATCCTCTGAAAATGAGACCTTTCCTTTTCGTGTATTTTATAACACAAACAGCTCAGTAATTTAATACTGTCCCTTGCAATATAAATATTACATTATAAATAAAATTTCCCATTATTGCCACAAGAAATTATCTGGATGCTAAGAATAATTTGGCTTTATAAGCTCATATACCAATATATTGTTTCCAAACCCAAATATTAACTATATAACGGGAAGCTCTCTTTTCTGTTTTATTTTTTTGCACTAGATTTAAACATTTCTTGATGGAAGAGTCTGTCTTCTGCACAGTAGGTACTCAACACAGTTTGATATTCACAATGGTGAGTTTACTACATATTAGGAATTTTTTTAAGAAATGATGCTCAGCTACTTTTACAGGATCCCTCATTACTTTACGTCTAATTCTAGTTTTTGTTTATGGGCCATGGGACCAAGCTAGAACATACCAATTATACTATATTCAAACTTTGATTCTTAAGTCAAAATCTGTTACAGAAATATTGTTGGTGTGGGTGCAAGCAACCTAAGAAATACTTTCAAATTCATTTCACAAAAAATGACCTAGAATGTTGATTTAGAAAAAATATAAGCTGAAAAATGATGCTATCTGCTTGTATGTGAGAGAGGAATGGAGAGAGAGAGAGAGAGGATGGGCGGAGGGGAAGAAAGAGCTAGGTAGTAGGGCCGGGCGCGGTGGCTCAAGCCTGTAATCCCAGCACTTTGGGAGGCCGAGACGGGTGGATCACGAGGTCAGGAGATCGAGACCATCCTGGCTAACACCGTGAAACCCCGTCTCTACTAAAAATACAAAAAACTAGCCGGGCGAGGTGGCGGGCGCCTGTAGTCCCAGCTACTTGGGAGGCTGAGGCAGGAGAATGGCGGGAACCCGGGAGGCAGAGCTTGCAGTGAGCTGAGATCCGGCCACTGCACTCCAGCCTGGGCGATAGAGCGAGACTCCGTCTCAAAAAAAAAAAAAAAAAAAAAAAAGCTAGGTAGAATGATAAATGAAAATCTAAAAAGGTGGGCTTCATTTCACTGGTATTAATTTGGTAAATTATCCATAATTTATTAGAGCTTGTAAACATTGTGGCAAAATTTTTTGCCCTGTCAGTAATGAATTGCTACATCATTAATTTTGTCAAGGGATCAAGAAACAACATTGCTGAGCTCAAAGAAAACTCCTAGATGAATGAATATACTTGGGTTGAAGTGCTGGTGTGGTTGATTAATTCAGCAGTGAATCCACATGACCGTTTCTTCCCTCATCATCAGCCTGACCTCAACTGCCAACGGTGGCATGGTGCGTCCCATCGCCCAGTGGGGAGGAGGCTGTGTAGTCAGCACAGCATTTAGTTCCTTACGTTTCCCTGTGACACTGTGCCGGCCTGTATATATTTAAATATTCACTTACTTCGAGTATGTTTAAAGTGGTAAATGAAAAACTACATTTAAAAAAAGTCAGTTGGAATAAAAATGATAAAAGGAATCAGAAATACTTCAGATGAGAATATTTTATGGAGAACTTAGTGTCCAATACCTGTTTAAGCATTAAATTTGGCATTTAGTCTCCTGTTAGCTATGGGGAAAGAGAAACCTGATTATTCATATAGTTGTAATTTTCTCATGAAAGTGTATTGTTTCAGGCCAGGTGCAGTGGCTCACTCCTGTAATCCCAGCACTCTGGGAGGTTGAGGTGGGCGGGTAACGAGGTCAGGAGTTCAAGACCAGCCTGGCCAACGTGGTGAAACCCCGTCTCTCTACCAAAAATACAAAATATTAGCCGGGCATGGTGGCATGCTCCTGTAATCCCAGCTGCTCAGGAGGCTGAGGCAGGAGAATTGCTTGAACCCAGGAGGTGGAGGTTGCACTGAGCCAAGGTAGCACCATTGTACTCCAGCCTGGGTGACAGAGCAAGACTCCATCTCAAGGAAAAAAAAGAGTATTTTTTTTCCTGGTATTTAATGACTAAGAGGTGTTTGTCACATGGCTCTTAACACAAGTGGTACCAGGTAGCATAGCAGAGTTTATTTTGAATTTTATAAATTGCATTTTATGGCTATTTCTTACTATGACCCTGTAAAAACCAAAATCATGGTTTTGAATTGTTAATTCATAGGAGGCATTTCAGGAAAGGTAGGTTGCAGTTGTCTTGTGCACTGAAATTGTCCAGGTATGCTTAATTTGCTCATTAGGCCTGTAAAGAGGTAGAGTTTGGGGAACCTAGAATAGTGAACATTTACTAGTGAAAATTTACTAGTTACTCTTTATATCCCTTATACAGCATCTGTCTGCTACTAAGGCTTTACCTGTTCTTAATAAACATAAATTAATGGTTAAAGTCTCATGGGTGTTTAAAGCAGTAGTTGCCTGTGGGTTGAATAAAGAACATTGTCTTTAGAACCTAATGTAAAGTTAGCACTCACATTACAGAACTGTAGGGCTTAGTTCTGGATCCTTAGAGCTTGGTCCATGCAGCCATTCCTGACTCTGCCTCACCTTTGGGATTCTGATGTCAGGGAGACTCACTCCATGCATTGTCTAAGCAAGCCGCTGTTATGATGGATGAGGGCCTGTCTCTGCAGTATGATATGGAGGGTATTTGGGGATGGGAGCAAGGAGAGGAACCCAGTCTAATTCACGCACTTTTTGAGAGATAAAGAATCTGATAATCACAACATTAAGCCACGTGTCCTTGCTACCCAGCTAGGTAGTAGCATGTGTGAAACTAGAACGGATATTTAAGAGCTTGACTTAACGTTTGTGGGCAGCTAAAATATGAGCACACTTCACAGCAGCATGCGGGAGATGACTCAAGTAGTTCAATGGAAAGAAGGACAAGTGGGTAATATTAAAGGTTAATATTTGATTAATCAAAACATGAGAACAGGGTATTTTTTTACTTAGATTTTAACACAGCCAAATTCACCTGCTCTTTATGGTTGAGACTTCATAATACCTAGCTAGAAGAGGAAATTCCATCTGTCAACTAGCTACCTTGTTACTTTAAGGAATCAGGTAATTTTTCTTCTTTTCTTCTCCTTTTGTACTTTATATTATTTCAAAGGCCTTAATTGGCCTGTTGCTTTTAATAACATAGTCAATATTTTAAGTAAAAATTGAAAATCTTCATATATTGGCTGATAAGCATTATGTAAAATTTGAATTTGAAAGTAATTCATTCTTTAGCTCTTTAATGTAAAAGCAATCTCTTAAAAATAAACTTTCAGCATAAGAAGCTTGAATCTTCAGTGTTGGACCATTTGAGAAAATAGAGTAAATCTAGTTTTATATAACTATCCTAATACTCTTAGAATACCAAGTGTTTTACGGTAACAAGTTGGAGATAGGTTCCAATATGAATGTATTATCCCCACAGCCAGCCTGTTCCTTTAGTCAATTTCAGAACACATATTAAAGAAAGCAGTGTCTATGCCCAATCCTTGTTTCAAAGTGTATTCATATGTTCAGATTTGGGGGAGGAAAGCATCCAGCCAGAAGTATTTTTTAAAGCAAATAAACTCCCCAAAGGATAATTGCTCTTCTAGAGGCATCAATGTGTATTTTAATGTTTATCTTTGCAGTAGGGTACATTTCTATTTTCTTTCAGCAATTTTACTCCTAGCACCAGGATGGCTATAGGAGGACTTCTTCCAGAGATGTGATGAATGACTTTTAAACAGTTCTATTTGAGACCATACTTTCCTTCAGAGAGAATATAAATATTCTTTTGATTGTGCATATTACTTAAAACTTCATGTATGTAGTGAAATGAACATAAACAGATGTAAGATTGGGTCTTTGATAAAATGTAAAGTTAGCATTCCGTTATGAATTATATTCTGGAGAAGAAAAATTATGAGAGAACACTTAGGGAGTGCTCTCTGCAAACATCAAGAGCAATTCATTCATTCCCTCATCCTGTCAGTAAATATTCAGTGCTCATTATGGGCCTGTTGCTATACTATATCCTAAGAGGGTTGCAATACATACATATATGTATGTCTGTATATTTTTTGCTAGACAAATACATAAGAAAGAGTTAAATGATGATTTAAAAGGAAGAGTCACAATGAATGATCAGAAAATAAAGCCCCACACAGTGGAAGTTACCATGAAGAAGGGTTTTGGAGGCAATGGGAACCAGCAGGGCTGCAAAGGTGCTGGGTGGTGGGAGAGGCAGTGGTGGTGGCAGGGGCCAGGGTAGGGGGAAGGAAAGTTGCATAGGGAATCAGGGCATCTGGCCTCAGTCCTGGCCATTCACCATCCCAGTGATTTACGAAACTGTGTCAGTTCCCTGGAACATAAGATTATCTCTAGCATCCCTTCTTGCCATTCTGTCATCTAAGCGCCCATCTGGCTGTAGAACTCTCTTCGTTTCTGCCTCCAGTTTTTGGCTTAAACATAAAAGTGCCAGACATATATTAGAAAAGAAAAACACAACAAAAACCTCATGTAAACCAATTTTCTTTTGTTCTCTTTCCTTTGATTCAGCCTGGATTCTTCTGCTCCATAAATATTTCCCATTTAGAAAGTAATTACATCAAGGCAAAGCTATATGTTTAAACATATATGGGTTTTATTGTTACGTGATAACTGAGTCTAAATTAGATGATTCTCATTAATGAAAGGACATTAATGAAAGGACATTCTTGAAAGGACAAGAAAAGGTCACAGCGTTTGACCATTGTGCCTTAACCTTCCCTTTGCCCTTATCTGCTAAAGCTTTGGCCTTAATATGGACAAAGAGCAATTTAAATCTCTTTACATTCCTATCCTTTTTCTTGAGCGGCTTCAAATCTAAACCTCTAATAAAGAAAGGGATAATAAAATAGCAGGGAAAGTATAATGGGAATTATATTGACTTTCAGAGAAGTTTTGGAAGAGAAATATATTCTCTTTCTTCAGCTCCGTCATAATATAATCATGGTGTGATTTCTACTTTGCTAGATTAGGGACTATTCTGGAAATCTTTAATGAGTATAATCAGGAGGTAAGCATTTAAAAATTACTATTTCGGCCGGGCGCGGTGGCTCAAGCCTGTAATCCCAGCACTTTGGGAGGCCGAGACGGGCGGATCACGAGGTCAGGAGATCGAGACCATCCTGGCAAACACGGGCAAACCCCGTCTCTACTAAAAAATACAAAAAACTAGCCGGGCGAGGTGGTGGGCGTCTGTAGTCCCAGCTACTTGGGAGGCTGAGGCAGGAGAATGGCGTGAACGAGGAGGCGGAGCTTGCAGTGAGCCGAGAGAGCGTCACTGCACTCCAGCCTGGGCCACAGAGAGAGACTCCGTCTCAAAAAAAAAAAAAAAAAAAAAAAAAAAAAAAAAAAATTACTATTTCCTGAAAGTTAGGAAATTATTGTTCAGTGTAAAATGCAAAAGGCAAAGGGAAAAAAGCCAGTTACTTTAAGAAAAGAAAAAAACAAAACAAAAAAGCCATTATAATCTGTGTGGCATGATGTAGTAGAGTTGCCGGGAGTGGGAGTTGAAACTTGAGTTGTAGGCTTAACTTTGAATATTACGGTGTAAGGTTGGGCAAGTCATGTAATATCTTTGGGGCTCAGATTTTTTTTTTTTTTTTCTGGTTTATGTTTATTTTAATGCCCCTCCCCCCTCAGACTTTTTTAAAAAATGCAATATAATAACAGCAAGCATTTGTATATGCCATGTTCCAGGCAGTATTCTAAACCTTTTATATTTAATTACTTAATCCTCCCACCTATACCATGGGGGTAGATACTATCATATGATTGCAATTTCGTGCTTGTTTTATCTTGCATAACATTTTTGAGAAATTGTCTGAACCCAGGTCTCTTTGATTGTAAATTTATACTATAAACCACTCCACTTGACTGCCTTATTATTTACATCATTATTATAAGAGGCCAACTATTTAATTATTCAAAGGTAAAAACACTTCTAAACACATATAATAGTAACAAAACTTTGTATATACAAACTATTTTGTCTCCAAAGGAACTCTGAAAAAGGTCACTTATAATTTTAGTTATTGAGCAAAATCTCTGATATTAGAGCCTCTTTTTAAATCCCTGTTGTACAGATGAGAACTATGGTACACACACAGACAAGAGCTGGCAGCGTGTAGAAGAATGCCACACTAACCAGGATTGAATTCACTTCTGTATATGTTCGTTGACAAATGTCATTGTTTAGACATGAGGAAACAAAAATAGCTTTTACCACATTGCCCCAGGCACCGCAGTCTCAGAATTCCTGTCAACCCTCAACTCTGCCACTGGGCTGCATGATTCCTGAGGCAGTGTGTGGTTGAAACTCAAGCTAGGATGCCTGCCACCTGACCTCCAGCCTTCCCTCTCTCGCCCCTTCTCATTTAACAAATGTTTGCTAAGCACCTCCCACGTACCAGGCGCTGTGCTGGGGACCAAGGCAAATAGGTTTACAGCCACAGATATGACCTGTGCCCTGTGTAGCTTACAGTTCAAAAGGGGCATATAATGACAGACATGCTGTGAGAAATGAAGGAGATATAGGTGGTTTTTGGAGAAGGATTTGGAACACGAGCCTTAAGGTTTGGATCCAAGCAGCCATTTAATTTCTTCCTAAGTATTCCAACTTTGGTGTGACTAGTCTCCCACATACCGGGTAATTTAGGGCAAGTAAGATGTGCTAGAGGGATCTGAATGAGATCAAAATTTAGATTAAAAAAAAAAAAGTCTTCCTGTGCCTTTTCATTAGTGGAATGTGAAATGGAGTAATGAATTGGCTTTATGAGGGCATTAGTTCAGGTGACTTCCTCTTGCCGCAGACCACTGGATTTGAGATAGTTATTTATTTTATTTATTTTATATTTTTATTTATTTATTTATTTTTATTTTGAGATGGAGTTTTGCTCCTGTCACCCAAGCTGGAGTTCAGTGGTGCGATCTCGACTCACTGCAACCTCTGCCTCCCTGGTTCAAATGATTCTCCAGCCCCAGTCTTCTGAGTAGCTGGGATTACAGGTACCCATTACCATGCCCAGCTAATTTTTGTATTTTTAGTAGAAACGGGGCTTCACCATGTTGGCCAGGCTGATCTCAAACTCCTGACCTCAAGTGATCCTCCAGCCTCAACCTCCCAAAGTGCTGGGATTACACGTGTGAGCCACCACACCAAGCTGAGATATGTATTTATTAAGAAGACTATCATGAGTAGGAGAACAGAGTTCCAGCTTGAAGCATAGAAAATTTGAGTTTTACTTTGCACTATGTTGCTAAATAACTTGTGCAAGTTTTTGGTGGTGGTTGTAAAATCTAATAGGACTTTTGTGAAGATTAAGTAAGAATGTGTACATACAACAGCTCACATGGTACCTGGCACATAGGAAGTGTGAATTAAATGTAGTTCTCCTGGTTCTTAGTTGATGTGGGAGAGACCAAGGTGGATAAGAAACTGTGAGTGCCAGGTCTGGATAGCCTTGATGGGGATAGGATATTTATCCACAAAGGCAGTTTAGTATACTTATGTGCCAAAGAAGGGCAGTGGGGTTGACTTACTGACCAAATAGATGATAAGTAGTGTAAGGGCTCAGGATGGGCATATTTGGAGGGGCACAAGATGTGAAGAAGGGAAATCATGGATGTTTCCAGCAGTGTAGACTGAGTTGTGCAATTTGCATAGAATACCTGATCTTTATAGGAGAAGTTTTAGCTGGTGAGTCAGATAGAGATGCTTTGAAAGGACCAGGATGTTTTACTCTGCACCCTAAGGGAAGCTTACCCTTCTTTTTCAGCCTTCTGGGTGAAAGATGAGAAAGAAGTAGAAAGAATGCTATTTTTACTATATTCTTGAAATGGAGGTTTGTAGCAAGTTGGTGTTTAATAAAGAAGTTTCTTTCCATTATTTTTGGCTTGAGATTTAATGAACAGTTGTAGTAAAATCAGATTAGCTATATACACTACTATTATAGAAGAATGTGTATATCTTACATCTGACTTTAAGCTATTATCCATTCTTTGCATTCCTTTCTTCTGTCACAGGTTAATTAAACCCATGTTTTGGTCAGTGCTTACGCTACATGGCAGAATGTTTAACATTCAGTTTCAGATGACTATATGAGAAGTAATGGGATAAAAATCTCTTTACATTGATGACTTCAGGCTCAATTATTGCAGAATAAAATAATGATGGAATTAAATATGTAACACAAATAAAATCTCCATTCCCCTTCTCCTGTACACAAAATGGCATATAGCAATGGACACAAAAGCACTAAGAAAAGGTTGAACATGGGTAGCTGCACAAACAGGATTACAAAGCTGCATGTCGGCCGACCAAATAGATTAATGGGTGATGTATATCTGGCTATCTCAGGGTTCTGAAGGTGTACCAGAGCAAGATAATGAAATTGCCTGTCAGGTAATCTGATTTGAGGATTCTAGTCGTATGTGAACTGGTGTGTGGGCTAATAAGCCAGGAGTTTGCCAAGACTCGTTATTTTTAAAGCTGCTCAACTCTCTACATCTGTCTCTGCAGGATATGTTAGACAAAGTGTCCTGCATAGAGCAAGAGGTGGGGAACCCGTGAGAATGCCCAGGTTACCGAGAATTGCTGAGGCAGAGCTCCAGATTGAGTTGAGTGTTTCTCAGTTGTTCAGAGCTCAGCTAGAGAACTGCACAGCTGCCAGGCAGACAGCATGGTAACCTCTGTCCCTCCCGGCTGGCAGAAGCTGCTGTTGCAGAATATAATAGTAAATGTCCCTCCAAAGATGTGCAGGGTGTAGGCATTTGCATCTTGGCTAGGGCATTTAGTAGCACTTTAACCTTGGCCAAGGTACATAGCCTTTTTAAGACTCAGTTTTCCTATCTGCAAAGTATAGAAAATAGTGCCTAATCCATAGGGTTATTATTACTGATAGTGAAGTTGATCTCACAGTATTTGGTACATGATATTTGTTAGATATAATAAAAAAGATTAAATAAATTGAGGGCTCTATACACTTCATTGATATTTCTCTTTGCCTATCAATTAGTTTCTTCCTACCTCGTTTTTAATTATGAAACGATTATAATTGTTTCCCTTCTCTTTCACTTAATGTTTCTATGAGGATAAATAGAGAAACCTCACCATTACTTATTATTGGGATGTTTTTGTTTCATTCAGCTTTTACGTGTATTATGCAAATATTAATTGTTCCCATATCAATGACACAGAAGAATCACCAGCAGTAATACTTCTTTTATTTGGGGCATAAGATTCAATTGGAACATCAGAATGGGCGGATTCTAGAAAAGGTGCTCAAAGCTTTAATTATTTTATTTCTGATACATATGAAATGTGTGCTTTTAATATACACCTGTTTATATTCTAGTATAATTAATTTCTCCCTTTTGTAATTTGTTAGCCCTGAAATATTGGAAAAAAATAAAATGTCTCAGTGAATGAACTGTTATGATCAGTATGATTTTTAAAACAGTGCTAACAAATTATAGGGTGATCAGCTAGCTTTCTGGACATAAGTTACAGCTTGCATCTTTGAAGAAACTCTTTTTATTCTGCATATAGAATTTGCATCATAAAATTATTCTGTTTTTCAAAGGAATTACTTCTCAACTCTAGGTGTTAATTTTCTTTTGTAAAGTAGCAGATATTTCCACTTCCCAGGCTAAATAATAATCCAGAAATAACTGCAAAGAAAGAAAATATAATGATGTGTGGAAGAAGTTACTAGGTGTGGGGTTGTCTTTTTTTTTCTTAAGAAAAAATAATCATTCAAATGCCTTTTTAACTGTCTCTATGAAGAACTAATCCCTCAGAATGATTATAATGTATATATAATTTAGACCAAAAATGCCAATATTCAATATGCTTCATTTGGTAGAAGGAAAATCGTAAAAGGAATCAACATCTCATCTCTATTATCTATTTAGTGAATTCTCTAGAATTCCCATTGGATATGGAAGAAGATACATTAATGTCAGTAGCAATGGCCACAAAGTAGAGTGTCCTGCTAGATAACTGCTCTACCAGTAGGAGAAGGCAGGCTCTGTTAGTCCAATAAGAGCTTCTGTTCAAGGTCAAGGTCTCCTCCGAATGTTTAAACAACTGCACCTTGGGGAGATGTAAAATGGAGATGGTCTCTCCCCTTTAGGGATATAAAATCTAATGGATGGGTTTGCCTTCCCTGGGGTGACTGTGGCCTTGACCCTATGGAGTGGATTACTCTCACCAAGCTTTGAAAGCAGTGGATGATGTGGCGGCGGTGGAGTGGGGCCAAGATCTTTTCCTTCCTAGCTCCCATCTTTCCTCTCCCTGTGTCACATACTTCTCTTCCCTAACGTTTCCACAGCCCAGCCATGGCAGGCTCACTGGGGATTGCAGAGCAGGCAGTGAGTGTTCGTCCCGTTCTTAGTCATGGCCGCTGCCTGCCCACAGTTTAATAAGGTCCCTGGGGAAACCCAAGTAAATATCTTAAGTTCCGGGGTGTTTAGTCGAACAGGATTGGGGCAGTTCTTTTTCTCTCCCTGTTACTCTTTCTTTCTTGTGTATTTATATTGCCTTGTGGTTAGGATTACACCTCTGGGGGAAATTTATATCTAAAGCTAATCCCTTAGAGGAGGGCTGTAATAATAAAATAGCAACTTGCATTTATTTATTCTTTTACAGCCTACAAAGTACCCTCATACTGTCTTGTTTACCCCTAAAACTAACCCTCACAGGTAAATTACTATTGCCCACATGTTACAGCTTATGAAAATTATTGCTCAAAATGTCAGAGCCAGGAACCGGACCCAGAAATCCTATTCTATTACATGGACTAGTATTTTCCACTTCACCGTACCATAGATAGCTGTTTACAATATCTGGTGCACGTGACAACATCAAAACATTCTTCTCTAGATTTTTAAAATCTTCATTCCCTTGGCTTTGTAAAATGGAGAGCTCTATGAATATACAGAGCTCCCTGATGAGATGAAGCCAATTCATATAAACAGATTTCAGACTGGTACTATAAAAGTTATCAGTTAACTTGCCATATCAGTTACATTTTTCATAGTACCTTGCTCTAAGTAGACACCAGATGTTGTTCACTAATGGAATGGTAAGAATGGTTAACATAGACTTTGGAGCCTGTAGTTATCGCTGTTTGTCACTTCCCAGCTTTATTCTCTCCCATGAGTTACCTACACTTTCTGTGCCTCAGTTTCCTCACCTATTAAATGAGGATGGGAAGAGCACTTCCCTCATGGATCACTTGGGGATCAAGTGAGTTAACAAATAGCGAGCATGATGCCAAGCATATAATCAGCCCACAGTTAATATTAGCAGTTATTATTATTATCATTCTTAGTATTGTTATTGGCACTGTAATTTTTTACAACACTTTTGCTATTCCCATTTACCATAAAGCTAGTATGTGGAAGGCTTTTAGGCATTTTCTCACTTTTCCCAGAAGTTACCAGAGACAAAGAGAGCCCTGGTCATGTTTTGCAGTGTTGTGGGCCACAGTAAATGGCCAGGTTTGCATAACTCTGCTAAAGCTGAAAGTTTTTAAGTCAGTTTTTATAGTGCATGCATTTGGCAATATTAAAAAAAAACAAACAAACTTGAGTCTCAATAGAAAGAGAAGAGAAGGAAAGAGATTGCTATAAAAGTACACTTTTAGCTGAAAGTGTTGGTCATACGGAGACAGTAGTGGGGATTTTTTTCAGCTTTGTAAAATCTTTAACAGCCTTTTTTTTTTTTTTTTAAAAAAAAAGCTTACATATTTTACTTATAGTTCCTTCTTAGACTTAAAAGAATTATCATGTCCTAGGAGATTTTTCAGAACATGTTTTTGTATTAAAATTTCGTAGGGAAAGTTTAAAGTAAATGTTCAGAGACATCCTTTCTTCTGATGGGACAGGAAAGAGATGGAATGAATCGATACTGCGAAGAGGGGTAAAATAGGTGTCATAACTTCCACTTTGATCATTTGTTTCCTAAGTGTCCTGTTTGATAGGGAAGAATATGGAAATTGGCAGGGAGTTGCTAAAGTAGATCAGAAAAAAATTCTTGTATGGATCCCTCAATCTGGACTCCAGGCACGTGGGTCTCTAGTCTCTGCTGCTGGATATTTAAGGGGGATACTCATTGTACTTCCATTTTCTTGCTGACCAGAGGGGAATTACAGAACATGTCATTACTATGAAAGGTTATTGTGAGAATTGAATGAGTTACGTGTAAAACTACTTTGAAAAATATGAAGCATTTGTGAGGCAGAAGAGTGTAATGGTTTCAAGCAGGAGTTGGCAAACTACATGTTACAGATTGTCTATGGCAGAGATTGTGTAGCCCACAAAGCCTGAAATATTTACTCTCTGGCCTTCAAACAAACACTGGCAGACCCCTGACTTAGAGCATGGATTCTAATGCCAGTTGGCCTTGGTTTGAATCCTGGCTCTGCAGTTACTGCTGTGTGACCTTGGGGCTGGTTAATTAACCTATATCTCTATCTTTTTATCTCTGGAAAAAAAGATGATGATGGTACCAATGCCACAGGGTGGCCAAGACTATGAAATGAGTTAGGACGCATAATTATACTATAAAAAGCTCTTAGGGCATCACCTGGCATTTATTAAGAGCTATATAAGGTTTATGTGATATTATTAAAACACCTTATTCGTGTAGGGTACTGCTGGTTTAAACAATTTTTATAGCATCCTGATTTTATAACGTGATATTTGTATACTGAAGCTTTTTAAAATTACTAAATTGATAGTTAAATAAACTGATGTTTTTCATTTCACTGTACCTAGCAGGAATACTACCTAGAATACTACTGTAGTCTACCTAGAATACCAAAATACTGGTAGGGCCTGAAAATATTCTAAGGACTTCTAGAAGTCACATTGCAGATTACCAAGTAGTGGCATTTGAGGAGACTTCAACTGAGACAAGTCTCTATTATGATGGTGGACAAATTGAAATGAAACTATAAAGTTTGGTATTCTTTGTGAGTAGAAATGTCTACTAAAGTGCATACATTTTATTTCAATATAGAAAGTAGGAATGAAAATTATAACTGCCTTCTTATTAAGGTACAGTACATATATCGTATCATTTAGCCATTATACCAATACTGCGAAGTATGTGTTTTTCTTCCCATTTGAAAAATGGGGAAGTTGAATCTCAGAAAGATTAGACAATTTGCCTATAAGGTAGGTGGTAAGCGCATAATCATTCTCCTCTACAATACTGTCAAAGAGGAATAAATTCAGTGTTGAAGTCCTAATACTATCTCGCATACATATAAAGATGAGGAAACGCTTATTGATTATATCAATGACAATTTACCATTAGTATTATATAATTCAATCATATTAAAATAGAACTTCTAAATTATTAACTTGTTATAATATTTCCATATTAAATTGACATTTGACATCTCAGAATATTGCTGACAAGAGTTGTTCCCCGTGTTTCAGGACCGCAGTTTTGTGTACCCATCAGAAATCTGAGCACATCTAAAAGCATCTCTGCATTTAGTGGAACCACGTGAGGGCCCTTTGCCCATGATCAGAGCTATTTTACAGTTTTCTGTGTTAATGTCTTTCTGCTCTAAGAGAACCCTATAATGAGCAGTCCCTTACTTGACTACAGATTGCTGTCCTAAAAATGTGTTTGACAGTCAAAAATCCAAAAGTTGAAAGGTAGACAAATACCTTATAAGGAATGACTTCCATTTCCAGAGAGCCATAGGTACTAACCAATCCCTTTTTACATTTGAGAGGTCCTATTTCTGTGTGGGTCAGGCAACCCCGTGGGTGCTGAAGGATCTGGACAGCATAGGAGGCCCGGGAAAGTGGCTGCTCATTCCTCATGGCCAGAGCTAGGACTCAGGGCAGCAATGCCTGATCTCAGGACAAGGCCCAGGCCACTGCCAGGACTCTCACAGGGACATCCCTATGCAGAGGCATCCTACATCAGAGGACTGGCCCTTCTTCCTTCCCTCTTACCACTGTGGAAGCCTGGGACCCAACAGGCTTGAGATGAGAGCTGAAGAGACTGAATTTGGTGCCTGTGAGATACAGAAAGATGTGGGTGCTCAGTATGGATGAGCACACAATGCGATGGTCCAGGCCCATCTGTTCAAAAAAACCCCAGTTTACTCTTAGGGACTGGATACTTCTCTCTTAGTCTCCATCTGCTCGAGGGGACTAACAAGCTGCTACGTATTAGCAATATGAGTATGGCAAACTATGAGCATCCATTTCCTTACCTGTAAAATGAGGATAGTTCTTGCCTTGCTTATCTTAAAGACTTTGTGGGGATCAAATGAAATAATGTCTGTTTTGTGTTAGTTCAGGGATTACATGTAATTATTTCCAGATTAATTACCAAATTGGTGAGGTGCCTGTATATTTAAAAGCCTCAGTATTTTTGACCACTATTAATGGTTAATCCAAAAGAAAAATAAAGCATTCTGGAAAAACTATCATGTAAATCAATTACAATTTGGGCTTCTTTTTTTTTTTTTTTTTCTTACTCTGAAATGTGTCAGGACCACTATTTTAGGAAATAACATTCTTGGCATACTTTGAATGAATTTTTACTTCTCTAGAGCTTGATTGCATAGAAAAGAAATACCCAGCCTGCAAAGTAAAGCATTCTGGAAAAATTATTGGGTAAATCAGTTATACAATTGTCATTGCAAAAAATGTGTATGTGTAAGTGTATATGTTTTCTTACTCAGTGCGAGAATTGTGTCATTTTACTTAATTCAGACACTGGAGGGTTTGGGGGATCTTAATCTCGTCTAGAGCAAATCCTCTCAAAGACTTACTTGACTGGACTTCTTCCACTTTACACTGTTGAACTTGGTGGAGTACTAGTCCTATCACCATAATCCACCAAAGCCAACACACCTTTGAAAGACTGCTTCCTACAGATGAGGAAACTGACAGGTGGTTTCACATTTTGCACATCTGGTTTTAAAACAAAGGACTGATTCAACAGATACTCAGCATCAGCCTCTTTACTTCTGCTAGACACTGCTCCTACTAACAGCTCACGTCAGCTGTACATTTCAGTGCTGTGTTATTTATGTGACAGTTCCTTGTAGCCCGTTGTACAACAGGAAGCCAAGCAAGTATTTCCCAAATTTCAAGCTTTACCTGTTAATCTTTTTAGAAACTTACTCACCTTGCAAAAAAACTATCTGAAGGTATATCTACAACATTCCTTTATTTTTAGCTATTGCTCTTATAAAAATAATCATATTAAATGTGAAGCAAAATTGCAGGAAAAAAATATTTTGACCGTTAATGGTAGCATTGCATATGCGATATCCAATTTTTCCATACTGTTCTGATGTGAAAGGGGCAGCGATTGTTTTAAAAGTCCATTGTTTAATAACATTTATGTTGGTTCTAAACTTCAAACAATTTTTTAAAAAGTGTGGGTAGTCTTTCCTCACTCCACCTCAGCTGAAATAATGAATTGGATTCTGAAGTTTAATTTTGAGTTTAGTTTCAGTTGTACTACATGTATTTCCTTGAGTAGGTTAGTTTGCCTCTCTGGACCTCAGTGTCATCACTGGAAAATGAAGGTTCAAGTCATTTGATTTTTGTGGCTTCTTCTGGAATCTTCCTAAAGATAGTTTATTCTTCACAATTATTTTTAACTTAGACAGGGTTTACAGAATTTTATATAGACCTTTTTAGGAACTTGAGCCTACTACATAAAGAATAAACCACCTTCTGTGAACTTGAATGCTATTTTAGGGTATAATTTGTGTTTATTTTTTCAAAAAATAGTGATTCAATTTAAGCCAAAAGCACTTATTTTAATAACAGATTCTTAGTTAAGCTATTTTATCAAAGTTACATTACCATGAAATTTCTTGGGGGGGGGGCGGGGAACACAATTACACTGTCTTACAAAGTCACGCCTTGTAATCATTCACAATTAGTATATATATCATCAAAAAGAAAAACGCTTTTTTTTATGGTTAAAAATAACAAGGGACTTCATGTAAATGTATAATCTACTTAATGTCTTTTTTAATGCTCTGCAGCCAACTCAAAGAAAAATGCCCTGCCAGGGGTAAACACTGATTCTGTATTTATTTGCGCAGCAGGCATTGGTTTCATGAAGTAGGCTTGTTTTTTTTTTTTTTTTTTTGAACATCAGTGTCTTGCCCTAACATTTTAAACTGTAAACCCAAAACTCCTGATCAAGAGAGCTTTGCTGTTAGAACAAAGGTGAGAGTATACTGTGTGACACCATCACACCTGTGTTGTGGTCCCAGAGGTTTCTGTTGTTGGGAGGTACGAGTGTTATTATAGGAAAACAGCAAACCTATCTTGATTTTCCTCTCAAAAGTCAGATCTCTCATGAAGATGGGAGTATGAATTTCCCGTACTGGCATCTATGGGAAAATGCCTTGCTTAAAAGACCTTCCTCTAGGGGCCTGAAGGAAGTTGTATCTTCTTTGCTTTTTCTATTGCATTCCAATTTTCAGACAGGCCAGTGGTACAGTGTATCCATGATCCATGTGTACAGTAGGAGAATGAAGCTACAGTAAGTAATACAAAAAGCTACTTCTTTTGCAGCTTGATTGAAACAATCCACTGGTGGTTGCTTGGTTGTCAGCTTGAGCTTGTCTGTGTGACTTCTTTTCTGCTCTTTACTTCCATCCATCATTGCAGAGAGCACAGAAGAAGGAATATATATAGTGCCCTGTGCTTACTTAGGCCTTAGCAAATATCAATTCATCACCAACTTGGCTCTAAAAGAGACCATTCATTGGCATGTTAGAACATTACAATTTACCCAGTGTTCCCTGGTGTTGAAGGAGTCACATGACCGGATCTCAAAACAAAAAAGAATTCCATGATATGGTCTTGGAGTTATTAATAAAAATAACTGCTGGTTGACAGGAAAGGCATATGGCAAATTTAAGATGCATGGCCGCAGTATTTTGTTTAAAAAAAAATTATTTCCTACGCCAGGGGTGAGAGTGTGTGTGTGTCTGTGTGTGTGTGTGTGTATGTATGTTTTATGCACCAGAGAAACCTCCAGCTCTGACAAGCCATTGACAAGGTGTTTCAGTCTTTGCTAGCTTCCTATTTCATTGCTCTGCCATTGAGCCCTTGTAATACCACGATGAATAAAGTAATCAAAGCAATTGGCTGCCTGAGATCTTTTTTAATGCACTGCTTCAGACACAGTACATATGCCGTGCAAATAAATACAGAATTAGTGTTCCTGTTGGAAGCATTTGGTGAGAATGAGTGATTTGTCTTGCTTATGAAAGGTGCATACATTTCCGCTCATAGCTGTTTATCAGCCAGCCTTTTTCTGCTTATGGATTCTGAGGTGGAATTCATCATTTGTCAGCGCCCGGGCAGATGTGCTGGAGATGACCAGATTGATCTGTGAGGATGAGCAGAACAGCCGCACCAGTGCTAGGAGGGCGGCCCCTACAAATTGTGTTATCTTTTGAGACTGTTGTCTACTAGCTCTTTTCTATACTTCAGGAAGAGAAGGAAAGCTGCCTTTTTCTGCTTCTCACTTCTGTATTTGAAAAAAATGCCACTTTTGGTATCACTTAAGGGAAACAGAAAACAGCCCCAATTTCTCTGGGCAGTGAAATCCACTGAAACCCCATTTTTCCAAAGGTCCACTCTCCCTCTTCTGATTGCAAGACATGTTATTTGATGTTGGATTTCAGTTAAAAACAAAACACTAATGTCAGGCTTGCCGAAGTGTCATTTGCTCTGTTTTCAAACTGCTACAGACAAAGTTTTCTCTTACTTCATAGAAATCGTAGAAATCACTTCCAACAGGACATTAGGACACAAGAGACAGTGTTTCGATTAGGAAAAAAACGAATGGCTTTCCAAAAGTTTGACTTGCTTTTGGTCTGTGCAAAAGGCCTGTTGAAGCCAAGTTGATTACAGAGCCATCAAAGGCCCTTCTTGCCAACAAAACTCCCTTGCACTTGTGTACTGTTGAAAATTTCGCTTTGATGCCAGCAGATTGAAGAGCTAAACACAAGCTGCCGAGGAGCTCCATGTGGCTTTCCCACCGCAGGTTCTTGACCTTGGCTTGAGTAATTAACCATCTAGGAGCCGCATCATCCTCTAAGGGCATCTGGAAAAATAAATACATCCTCATCCTTAATTAATGAATGAATGCAAGTATAGAAACACAGGTAGCTTACCTCATGAAACAGGGTTAGGGCTCACTTGCTAAAACCCAGGTGGAACTGCAGTGTTTCCACTGTGCTTCTTTAGCCTCTGTTTCACTCCTGCAGTCCTCAGTAAATATTTTCCTTCGGGTGATTCCTTTTTAATCAGATTGGTAGGAAAGCAATTTCATACTCAATATACCCAACATATAAGATCATTAGAAATACTGCATGTGTTTTTGAAAATGTGGCCCAAAGCTCTGGAAACATCTGGCTTACAGCCGATATTACTGAACTAACACTAAAGCCTTTGGCCAAGCCCTGATACTGTGACAGGCAGGTAATGTTTGTGAAAGATGTGGTTTCATACACATCTTTAAGGCAAGTAAATGTTCGATGTCTGACTTTTATTTCCTCGGTTAGCTGAGATATAGACAGGGCTTTAGAAGGTAGACATCATATGCTTCTGCTTGTCATTCACCTTTCAGATGTCGGTTATGTTTGTCATCAGTGTTTTTTTTTTTACGTCACCTGGCTTCAAATCAGCCTTAAGGATGGAGATATAGATAGTGATAACTAAAATGACAGTGTAGACATTGTGGGAGTTAAAGAATGATCAGAGATAATGGTAGTTTGTTGGAGTTCGTTTATTACATGTCTGAGAAAGTTACTTAATTTTTTTCAGCTTATATTTAAATAGCAATTAAAATATGCCAAGCATTGTGCTAAATATTTGGGTTGTGATTTGAATAAGACATTCTGTGTTCTCCAGGTATTCAGGGAGAGTGGCAAGTAAATAATTCTGGTATGGGGTGACGAGTGCCATCACTGAGGAATATCCCAGGAACACTGAGGAAGGAGTGGTTAATTCTGCAGGACCAGCCCCCGAACTGCTCTTATCCCTTCAAAGTGTTTGTGTTGGCTCTGAAGATAATTTCTAGAACTTACAAGGGTTCATTATTTGCTTCTTCCAGGTGCTACTTTTGTGTAATTTGAAGTTCAGAGTTTTGTATCGTTCACAGAACACAACCGCTCTGCAAGAACAACCTTGCTCCTGCTCCATAAGAAGCCCTTGCATTTGGTACCCCCTGAGGTTACTCACAAAAAAAAAAAAAAAAAAAAAAAAAAAAAAAAAAAAATGCATCCTTGTTCTGCCTGGTCCTCAGGTGTTCAAGGACACTATGGATGCTAGGTGATAGCTTTGTGATGCTCTGTGTGCTGCGCATTAAGAGATTTTCAAGCCCCAGCATTTACTGTTTTATTCAGCGAATGCCACATCTTCTGTTGTCAGAACTGTCTGATTGAACACCGGCAAGTGCTCTCTAGGAGGGAGATCCTTATTGCCCATTTTCTCTGTTTCCTAAATGATCTAATTGCTTGGGTAAGGAGGCATCCATTCTAAATCTCCCTCCCACCAGGGGCGATACGCAAGTAACAAGGTTTAGATTACCCCAAATGTCAGGACCCCCACAGATATAATGGGCTTCCCTCCAGGGCCCACCTGACAAGCTGCTTTTCTTTCAAATACCTGGACTGCCCGGAACACACTACACCCTGATTTTCTGTCCCCTCACGGAGTTAGGGAGCCAGAACTGCCGCTCTGCACCTTTTGATTTTGGTTTTAATCTTCAGAATCTATGGAATATAAGAGATGCTTATAGGTTTGGTATTTGAAATCCTATTTTACAGCATATTAAATGTTAAAATATATACATGGTCATTTCACTAAGGCTAATACTTGGGATATAAAAGTTATAGTTGTAGCCTATATTTTGGCTTAATGGTTTCTGAAATGATTTTCATTCCTATGAAAAAAAAGTTTTTTTTAAAATTATACTTTGGCATGTTCACCACTTTGTTTCTTTCTCAGCAGCCCATGTTCTTCCTTTCTTTTAGTCTGCTGTATTCCCAAACGATAACTTCAGAAAAGTATTTTATATGCTGTATATAAAGTCTATTTAATCAGAGCACTTTTTTATGACAATAGTAAGTTAATGGAAGATAGGTAAATTAAGAACACTGAAAACAAAACAGTGTTTTTAAGTTATTTGCCTTTGCCAAGATGTTCTTTGTGTGATTTTTTGGGTAAGGAAGATAACTTTCCCCCTCATTTCCATCAAGCCATGAGAAAGAAGTGGGGGTAAAATAGCATTGTCATATTTGAAAAAGAAAATGATTGACAATGTCACTTAAATTGAAATGTCTCCTTAAAATCAATATAAAAGGGCCTTTGAAGAAGTTGCTTTGAAAATCTTTTTTGTTGTTTTTTAACCTGGAGTCCCCAGATTTTTTTTCCCTTCTACTTTGTTTTCTCATGGATAGATGAATTTAGCTCCTCTCGGAGTGGAGGCTCCGGGAGTGTGCACAGATGTATCAGATGTTGTGTAACTCTGCCGGGAAGCCCTGCCCAGGAAGGACTTGGAGCAGACCCATGGGTGCTTCCCTGCTGGCCTCTTCCATTTCTTGGGAACACGGGCTCCTGGTGCTGCCAGGCTGTGTGGCAATAGTGTGAATAGTGTGGTAAGTGGGCCTGGGTGAGGTCAACACTTTTATTTTAACTTGTGACCATCTTTCTTCCCTCTGAGCATTTGAACTGAGTGATTCCGGAAAGAAAGAACAAGTCACACATACACTGCCTGTTGAGGTTGTGAGGCATGCCTGTTTACTTCCTTTTAGGTGATTAAAAACACTTCTAACAATTGAACTAATATTTATTACAAACAAGATTAGGAGCACCTTCCTAACCCAGACATTGTGAAAGCTGATGGACATTTCTCTAGACCCCAGCCAGAGTTGCTGGATAGTTGGTGTTCTAAGATGCCAGGAGGCATGAGTCAGGCCGGCTGATAGCCAGGTGAGTGGTGTGTTTCTCCTCCCTGTACACACATTAATCATATTTGCCGGCAGACAAGGCATGACCTTCTGTACTTCCAGCACCTACCCCCTCCCCGCTCCACCCCTTATACCACAGCAACACAGATAGAAAAAGGAAAGTGGGAAGTTTACGAGCAGCCTGCATGCAGGCGGCATGCTCTACTTACGAAACTTAGAAATCAGAGGTCATTATCATTTTCAAAGAACAGACCCTGAATAACTATATCCTTTCATCACCATCTTTTACTAATTTGACACCAGCTGTACTTGTCTTTTCCACAGGAAATTCTCACTGTGCCTATAGGATCAGAGAAATGGAACTCTTAGCAGAGTTGACTTTTTATTCTTTGAGTTTCCTTTCAGTACAGCTTGGGAGGCAGGAGGCTCTTGTTTCTTGTTTTTCAAGATTTTAACTTTTTTTAAACAATCTTGTGATCCTAAGAACTTTAAAATTAGAAAGATTTAAGACGTCATATTATTTTCCCCCTTAAAGTGTTGCCCCATTGTCTCATATGAACTCTTTGAGCATATGGGGAATACAAGAGTTAAATATAATCAGATCTTAACAAAATGTCATGATGTGTTTTGGGAAAGTTGATTTTTCTTGAAGAATTTTCAGTGTTAAAATTTTTTTCCATACCATTTGCTTCAGAACTTGTGACTGAAGCATGTTCACTTTTATTCTTCAACAACGCAGAAAAATAAAACTGTAGTCTATTTGCCAAACATTTACAATACAAAAATAATTTAGATGTTTGAAGATAGTAGAACAGAGAGAATAATTAAAATGGTGGCTGGCCTATTTCTACAGATCAGCCAGGAAAATTTTCCACATGTGACTGGGTCAAGTTCCCAAAGGATGGCACTAATTTCTTCCCTATCCTCTTATCAAGTATAAAATCTGTAAGTTAAGCTTTGGGCTACTTCAAAAAAAATTGTTTTTTTCCTCATTGCAATTTACTGAGCTTGAAGTTGAGGTGTGTCTGCTCCAATCTGGGATTTGTGTGTGTGCATACACAGAAGTTGCCTGCTAGACAAAACCACCTGGCTCTTTCGGTGCAATCTGTAACTAACACAAGCTTCAGGTCAATGTCATACTAGAGAAAACTGACCGTATCAGTGCTAATCTAGTTTATTTTATGTTATTTCTTCCTAAATCATTCATGAAGTAACTTTGTGGTGATTTTTATTGCTATCGCTAGAGTTAGGCTTTGATTACATTTTTCTAATTATAACATTTATCATGTGTAACATATTTGTAAAATTCTAATGAGTTAAAAGTAAAATAAGAACACATAGATAATTGCTATTGGCATTCTGATGTATTAACTTTCAGTATTTTGTCTGTATCATATGAAAGTTTTCATTTGTTTGTTTTTTCTGCCTTGCTGTAATCATACCGTGAATATAATTATGTAACTTAATTTTCATCACTTATTATTATAATTACTTTTACATCCCATTGAAATCTTTAGAAAGTTAATTTTTCCCTCCCTCCCTCCCTCCCTCCCTCCTTCCTTCCTTCCTTCCTTCCTTCCTTCCTTCCTTCCTTCCTTCCTTCCTTCCTTCCTTCCTTCCTTTTTTTCTTGCTGTGTTGCCCAGGCTGGAATGCAGTGGCACAATCTCGGCTCACTGCATCCTCTGCCTCCTGGGTTCCAGTGATTCTTCTGCCTCAGCCTCCCGAGTAATTGGGATTACAGCACACACCACCATGCCCAGCTACTTTTTGTACTTTAGGTAGAGACGGGGCTTCAGCATGTTGGCCAGGCTGGTCTCAAACTCCTGAGCTCAGGTGATCCACCCGCCTCAGCCTCCCAAAGTGCTGGATTACAGGCATGGGACACTGCACCCGGCCTTAATTTTTTCTTGATTAAAAATTTTAAACAGAAATCTTTATTCATAGTCTAATGATTTCCTTAGGGTAGATTCCCAGAATTAGGCTTTCTTACTCAAAACCTATGAACAATTTGAAGATCTTTAAAGTACAGATATATTGAGTAATGCTTTGGTAAGTTCTTACAAATTTTTACTCCTAAAATATCTGAAAGTATTGAGTTATCTTTTCATTAGCTTTAATAATTTGTAGCAAAAGTGATTTTCTCTATCTTTGATTACCTCATTGATTGGGGGAGCATTTTCACATGTGTTATACAATTGCATTATTTCTTCAATCTGCTCATCTTTTTTGCAATACTGTTTTCATAAAATTAGGGCAAAAAGTTAGTGGATAATCAGCTTTTGTTCAGTGACATAATTTTCATTTCAGTGAGACTTTTTTCCTTTTTTCAAATATGTGCAAGAATAAATAGGATTCTTTTTATATTGTATTCTTTTACAGCCTTAGCAAACTTACATAAACAGGTTTTGTCATGCATTCTCAATCCGGTTTTAGATTATACATTAGAATAACTATTTTGTGCTTCCTCTATCTTGACTGTGTATTATAGTTATGGGCATAATTATGTATGTTCATAAAGCTTGAGAGTGTTATGCCCTTTGTGTTTTCCTTGTCTGCTTTTTGACTCTTACCCCCTCCCCCACTTCAGCCCCAGGATACAGCCTTGCCTCCCTTGAGTCCATCTGTCAGATCATCTGTCTGAGGAATTTGCATTCCTTCACCCTCTTAGAATCCTTTAGAACAAATAGTCCATGGATAAGGAAAAGCTGATGAGCATTTCTGTGTGAAAGGCAGACGTTCCACCTTATGGATCCCTACATGTAGTTTGAGGCAGGAAGCCACCAGCTAAGGTGTGACTTCAAAAGCCACATTCAAAAGCCTGTCTGACCTCTAGCTGTGGCACAAATGATTCTTTCCATGATTTCCCTCCCCTGCTTTCTCCTTTTAACCATAGAGTTAAATAACCATAGAGTCACCAATGGTATGCTGACTGGTTTGAATCCATTTAAGGGTTTTCTGGCCGGGCGCTGTGGCTCGCGCTTGTAGCCTGTAATCCCAGCACTTTGGGAGGCTGAGGAGGGTGGATCATGAGGTCAGGAGTTTGAGACCACCCTGGCCAACATGGTGAAACTCCATCTCTACTAAAAGTACAAAAATTAGTCGGGCATGGTGTCACGTGCCTGTAGTCCCAGCTACTTGGGAGGCTGGGACAGGAGAGTTGCTAGAACCCGGGAGGCGGAGGTTACAGTGAGTCGAGATCACCCCACTGCACTCCAGCCTGGGCAACAGAGCAAGATTCTGTCGCAAAAAATAAATAAATAAATAAAAGTTTTCCAAGTCAGTGATTCCCCCTCCCCCACTTAAATCTTACTTCCCTTCCAAGCATATCTCCATGCCTGTACTGGTCATGGATTAAGCACTATTACCCACAGCCACACCACAGCTAGCATTTTCCATTGCTCTCTCTTTCCCAGTGTCAGAGGATCGGGGATCCCTTGTGGGTACAGGGCTGGGAGCAGCCCTTTGCATTCCACTGCCTTCACAAATGGTGCGCTCTTTTTAGCATCGTAAATTAAATTAGCACATGTGGCCTTAAATAGTCCAGGCATGTAGGGCATGATTATCTTTCTGAGAAAATGATCAGGACCACATTCAAAGAACCCAGTGTTTCCAGACAGCTCCCAAGGACATGTCAGTGTGCTGTGAACTTTCTGGGGTATGAATGGGATTTTGAAGTCTGCCTTTTCATTAGTGTACCAGTGCATACTCTGTGTATTATGCCTCACAAGCTGTGAATGTTGTGACAGTGGCTTTTGTTCCCATGTGTGCAGTTGTTAATTGTATAAGCCGGAAATACAGAAACCATATCAAAGCAAGGCAACCTTAACAAAAGAGAAAAGCTGAATGCCTCAAAGGAACCACTGCTTAGAAAGGTATACATTCTCCTCCAACCCGTACACCCAGGACCCAGATGTTCTCATGACATCATTGCAGCTGAATTCGGACTTTACAGATGGAATACAAAATTACAAACATAGCATGGAGTAACCACTTTATCTCTTCTTGAACCTATGCCTGCTCTACATTCCTGGTGAAATTTGTATCTCCAGTGGCTTACACCACCCTACCACAGAGTAGATACTACTAAACTGTCAGATGAGTTTACTGAATACATTTTACTCATCCCCCGCCCTTGTCAGCTTTGCTTGTGCTATTAAGTGGCCAAGACTACCATGTCAGTATCCAGCTCATCTAAATCCCACTTCCCATCTGTACGTTCATTGTACTTACTGCTCAGACCATTCTTATGTTCCTCAGTAATGGAATATTCAATTTAGGCATCTAAATTTTTGTGTCTGTGCCCAATGAGATTAGAGAGTATAAACAGTGCTTTGTACTTGTCAGAATGGCAAACATAGTACTTTGCACATAATAGAGGCTCAGTAAGTACTCAGTAAACATCAGTAAGTACCTCAGTAATTAAATTGTTATTTTTCCTTTAAGAAAATGAATTTGGATGGACAAATCTGAAAGAAAAATCCAGGTGCTCCCCTATGTTGAGTAAACTCAGCTGTAGTGAACTCCTCTTGGCCTCAAACTGTGTACTAAATGAAAATTGGAGATGCACCCTTTGTGGAATTATTCTTAGCCTGACATTTCCAGACTGACTATAACAAGACACATTATCTATCGAGCTTCTGCTTTGCTTCTTCCTGCTTAATGGCTTTACCAATCTTTTAAGACTCAGCCGAAGGTCCACCCTATAAAATAGCCTTCCGCACCATTCTAATCTCAATCTACCCCCTTTCTTCAGCCCTGGAGGACAGCTGACTTACCTCCATCATTTAATATTTGCCAATACTCCAGTATATTATGTGCTAATCATTTGTGTGTATCTGGCTTCTTTCCGTAACTAGTTTACAGCCTCCTCTGAGGTCTCATGACCATAGTTTACTTCTTTGGAATACTGCACAGTAATTAGCGTGATGTTTGTCCCTGAATGTAGGGTAAAGCATTCAGAAATTTGGTTTGCATGGCTCTGTTACCTAATAACTGTGTGAGCTAAAAATAGCACTCTACGTTTTTGAAACTTACTTTTGTCATCAGTAAAATGTTCTTGATCTCTCATGGAATCATCCTGAAGATTAAATAAGATTATGAATGGACAAGTGTTTTTGTTTTTGTTTTTGAGATGGAGTTTCTCTCTTGTGGTCCAGGCTGGAGTGCAGTGGCATGATCTCAGCTCACTGCAACTCCCGGCTCCTGTGTTCAAGGGATTTTCCTGCCTCAGCCTCCCAAGTAGCTGGGATTACAGGTATGAGCCACCACACCCAGCTAATTTTATATTTTTAGTAGAGATGGGGTTTCACCATGTTGGTCAGGCTGGTCACAAACTCCTGACCTCTAGTGATCCACTCACCTTGGCCTCCCAAAGTGTTGAGATTATAGGTATGAGCCACTGTACCCAGCCTAGACAAGCGCTTTTAGCTTTTAAACCAATCTACTAATGAAAGAAATTGTTGGCTAATTTTGAGAAATCTACTTCATTTTTTTTTTTTTCTTTGAGATGGAGTCTTGTTCTGTTGCCAGGTTGGAGTGCAATGGTATGATCTCGGCTCTCTGCAACCTCCGCCTCCTGGGTTCAAGCGATTCTCCTGCCACAGCCTCCCGAGTAGCCGGGATTACAGGCGCCCGTCACCACACCCAGCTAATTTTTGTATTTTTAGTAGAGATGGGGTTTCACCATGTTGGCCAGGATGGTCTCAAACTCCTGACCTCGTGATCTGCCCACCTCGGCCTCCCAAAGTGTTGGGATTACAGGCGTGAGCCACTGCGCTCGGCGAAAAATCTACTTTTTATCTGATTTAAGTTTCCTGAGGGTGCCATGTGTTCCCTGTGTCTCCAAACTGTAAATTGTGTTTTGAATTATTGTCAGCGCCAAAACATATTTTTTGATTGCCATGTTGGCAGGTTGATTGCAAGACTTTGAGCTTCCGTTTGATCTATTTTAAATACTTTCTGCCTTAAGAATTTGAACATACTATGTCTATCTTTATTTTAAGGGTGGTATGTTGACCATCCTTTAGAAATAAGACTATAAACAGTATCCTATGTGTGCTAGGCATGGAATTTAAGAAACAAAAGTATAGAATAATTCTAATAACAATGTACATGACCACCAGTAGTATAAAGATACAGTTGAGTGACTTATGGTAGGAAATGAAGGATTTGAAAGAAGTTTTAATTCTTTATGTCAGTAATTTTCTGCCCTAGTTACATGTTAATCACCTGAGTTGCTAAAGAAAAAAAGAAAAAAATCAGATGCCTGGGCTCTGTTCCTATTAAATTAGGATTTCTTCTCTGTGTAGAGAGTCCGCCTGTTGCTACAGGTGAAAAGTATGAAACAAGCAGATTATTTGAAGATTTCCATGTGCTACCATTTAATGTCTTATTATTAAACTTAGCTGCTTCTCTGGCAGTGAAAATGTTGAAAAGGAATAGAACAAGGAGTAATTGTATGGTGTCATCTGAGTCTTAATAGAAGTTCAGTGAATGCCTCCCTCATATCAGTCAGGTACACAGTGCTAAAAGTATGCAAACCGGCTCAAGCAATGGATCCTGCCACTGATGAGTGCTTGGCTTGTGGGGAGAGGGATATAGAGGATTCCAGGGAACCAGCGGGGAAGAGAGGGTGCACTGTGCCTTAAAAGGGTGGGGGAAGAATGAGCTTCCCAGATAGACTAGACAATGAGTGAGGAATTCTGGCTATTTGTAAAACAAATCATGTTAGTATTTCCTCTAAACCCGGCACACAATATTGATGTTTCATCAGTATTAACTGGGAGTAATGATAGTGATGATCTTCATGACTAACATTAATTAAAATTAATTTTGTCCATAATGACCTCAAGAAACAACTGTCATTGAGTTAAAAAAATGAACTAGACACTACATTATTTGCCTATGACTTTTCTAAATCTGGAAACTTCTTATAGTTAATAAAAATTATTTATGTTGCAATTAGAGGACTGTATATTCCATTTGAAATTTAAGAATATATAGTTTCTGTTTTCTATAAAAATAATTTGTCATATAATAAAAATAAATATTTTTTTTCAAACTTTATCATTTGATTAATCTATCAGTTTTTTCCATTCTTTGAAAATTTTTGTTTTATTTTTGACTCTATTTTTTTCTGCATTTTTTAGATTCTCATAGTCTTAGTAAAGGTGTAGTCAGGCCCATATACTGTAGGAAGATTACTTGGAAGTTCTTCAGTATTATTTATCATCTGCTACTACTGGCAAATTGCCTCCTTTTTAAACCACATACTGTATTATTTGTTAGGTGGGGGTCATTAGGCCTCCACTCTCTTTTCTCCCAAATCTGCAAATAGTCATTGTTCACCTAGTGTATGTGACATTTATTTTTCCTTTCTAAGTCTGCAGTCCTTTATCTGCCTACCTAGGTACCCACCGCTGTTGAATGCCACTCTGCCATTACCCTCCTCTCTTTACAATACAGGTTATTATACTCTATTTATACCCCAGGTGTGAGAGATAGCTAAATGAAATAGCTACTAAGACTTTTTTCCACTTTTCCTAAAAAAGGCATATGTGGAAGAAGGTACATCATATTTTTCACACAAAAAAGTGTAGAAAGTCACTTTTATAAAGAAAATGGAATATTTTCCTTCGTGGCAAACTTTCATTATGCTTTTATTTATTTATTTTCATGAAAGAAATTCAGGCTTTATAGAATCAGGCTCCCTTTGAAGATATACTATTTTCCTTTCTATCAATTTTGTTTTCCTTTAGAACATCATTTGGTTGATAAATTTCCTGGTATCCTGTTTAGCTGTCAGATTTTGATAAGCTTTCTGGGGAGCTCACATACACTGTTCATTTCACCCCAATGCAGTGCTGTTCTCCTTATCTGTGGTCTACCAGAAGTAACTTGAGGTTAAGGTTTGGCACTTCTGCCTGGCGTTTTGGCTTTGGGGCTGCAAAACATATCACAAAGCAGACATAATATGTGTACCAACAGCTAGAGACACTAGTAGAATCTTGTCAGCTCAAAAGCAGAAAAGCCTCTGAAATGTGAAAAAGGAAAAATTGTGCTGAGTGTATTTAGGATAGCATGTTTGAGTCTATTATTGCAACCACAACTAGTATTATGTATTTAAAGATGACCTAGATTTACATTCTTTATCGTCATTGGCTCTCCAGGACTAGACATAAAACTAATTACTAGCTCATGTAGTTTGGATGTGTTGCTTTCTCTTAGCTCATGTGTTTACATGGAAACCGTCCCCGACATACACAAAAGGAAAAAAGCTTCAAGTGATGTTCCTTACAGAAGGAAGATAGTATCAGACCCCTTATAGTTTATATATCCTCAAACTCTATTTATGGTGAAAGTCAAGATCTTGAAGTGTTTGCTGCTCCTAGGTTTAATTGGTTTTATCTGCTGTTATCATAACAACCTTATCTCTGCAGACAGTTGCATGGATGATATTTGGAGATCAGAATTCAAGCTCAGACACACAGTGTCATCCAGCAATTAAATGTTATTTGATAGTTCTGTATGTGGCTCAGGTGCTGGGGAGCTCCTGCCTCTGGTTGACAGTATTTATAGCATCATAAAATAGTTCTCAGGGGAAATCCAGATATGGAAAGCTTTCCGAATAGAAATGGCTAGAAAAGCCAAGGTAAAGTGTGGTTCAGGCTCTCGTGGCAGTTCCAGAGATTGACTGTTGTCTAATGACTGTGCGGTTCAGATCTGAGAGATGTTTAATTATTTTGTTGCTGCATTTTGGTGAAAGGATAAAGAAGCCGTCTAGCTCTGTGACAAGGATGCTGATACATATTTTGGGGGAGTCCATTAAATGGATCAACATTGCTTTCCACATGCCCAATTTAATCCCTATATGGGAACTACATAAAACATATCTTTTATAGGAGAATTCTTGATGGATGTTTAACTGCATGGATCTAATTAGATGCAGAGCAGGACTTTCCCCAAATGATTAACTGGCAAGATTAGGTAGACCTTCCTTTGTTTTGTTGGGATTTGGGCTTTCTTCCTGTAATATTCCTTTTTATCTTTTAAAATGAGTTTCTGAAAGCAGAAATGGAAGCAAAGCAAGCACTTGACACAGCTAAGGTTTGAAAAGTATTATAGTTATTCTTCTGGGCTTTTTCAGGAGTGGATTACCTCTTTAGCTTCCTGTGGCCTGTATGGGGGAGATAGAAAGAAGCCCAATTCACACTTCTCTGTAGGTGAAGCACTGAAGTGTTCTGCTCATTACATGTTTTAATTGCTCAGTTGTGCTTGGAATGTAGATTAACTCTCTAACACCTGAAAAAAGATCCCCCCTTCATACCGAGAACAGTGAAGATGAGAGACAATAGGATGACAAATGAGATCGCTAAGTGGAGCCCTGATCAATAAAAAGTGCTGTCCATTTGGGTAATGGACATCCCTGTCATCTCAGCTGTTAAAGAATTCAGCAGAGATGGGTCCCCAAAGGTCTGCAAAGTATAAGGCATCCAATACAGGAAACATTACCACCTCCCTTCTCCAACCCCAATAAATAAAAAAGGTACATATCAGGAGCTCCGTCTTTAGCTGCCGTGAGCTGTCGTGCGAGGAATTTATCGTACTCTGTTTTCAAAAATCTGTGCACAAAGCAGACAACCTGGAGACCCAGGGGAATAGTCTTTGTTTCCTCAGACCTTAACAGTGGTGTAAACACCTTAGGTAATTTTGCGTCTGGTGTAGAAAAAAGCATTCATACTTAAAATTATGAGGTTGATTAGGTTGTTCTTTTAAAATACTCTCTGCTCCATGTGGCGATTTAAAGCCAGCATATTTGGCAACCAGGATGCTTGATGAATCGCTTTTGTCACACAGCCATATGGCAGGTGGGGTAGAGGTCACTCCGGTGCCCGGCCTTCCTTACTCGGATTTGGTCCACATGTCCAATTGTGATAGAGGACCAGTTCATGGTCTTTCCTTTCTAAATACCTTCAATATGGCCAGTCTGTACTTCTTAGAAACTCCATGCTTCTTCCGTCCCACGTTGGACCGTGGAGGCCGGATAAAGTCTATTTCTTCATCTGTCTTGCCACTACTCATTTAACCCGGCTAATTCCTAGAGAGATTGCCGTAACCACTGGCAGCCAGACTCCCTGTTGGAATGTGTGTGAGGATTTCCGGACAGTTGTGAAGAGGAGTGCAGTTTCACTGGGCAGTCAGGTGTGGGTCATTAATTTTCAGTGCTGTTGTTTAACTATTAATGAGGTCATGGCCCCAGGGCCGGACTGACTTTACCTATCAGATGTCTCCCATCTCCCAGCAGGCCATTCACCTTTAGTCAGAGCTCTCCACTAATAATTGTCCCATGCAGCGTTCACACACCATTGCCTCATCTCTTAACCTCAGCTTCTTCTAGATAAGAAATAATTCCTCCTGCCCATCTCCCCGGTCATCCATCTTCAGTGGGGCCCATAAAACAAAGCCGTTCCCATTTTCCATTAACCTCTATGTCCTGAAACTTAGAGCCCTATATACTTTCTCTTATTCCTCAGCAAGGGGCATCTATTTGCCATCATTTTCAGGAGGTCTTAAATTATTCAGAAAGGCAGGCATCATGACCTAGCCACCTACTTTACCTTTTATTTCTCTCCTATTTACCATTTCAGTTGATAATTTGTAGAACTTGGTAAAGTAATTCACAACTGTCAGCATCTTTATTATATTGCAGCCAGCAGCAGAAATTGTAACCTGAAGGGATATCTAGTAAATCAAGATTTCTGTAGCATAAGCAGTGTAAATGAATTCCTGCACATTACATTATTATTTCTATAATGTCTTTATTAAAAAGGCAAAGAGAGAATGCCTATTTAGAACAAGTACTGTGCACCCAAGCACTGATAGATTTGTAAGGTTGGGGAAAAAAAACACATAAGAGATCCAAAGCCCCAGTCCTGTCTACTTGGAATCACTGGTGTATCCCCAGAGGTCAGCAGCCGGTCTCTGCTTGGCCGTGAGCTCACCAGCAGTCAAGGGCTAATTCTTACCTCTTCGTCCTCTTCCTGTTCTCTAGAGCGGCACAGAGAAACATCTATTCTGCATGACAGCCCTTCAGGTATTGGAGGATAGGTATCACATTTCCCAAAACAGTCTCTTCCAGCCTAAATGTCTCCAGGTTTTTTTAGGCATTCCTCATCTGTCATGCTTTCTGCAGCCTCACCGTCCTGCCTTCCCCTTTCATTAGTAGAGGTTTAGAAGGTGGCACCCTGAGCACTACAATAAGTACGTGGTCTGGCTATACAAATTGAAATGTACAGCACTGGTTACGCCCCTGCATCTGGATTCTAGGTGTTAATTAAAGTAGCTAAGTCTACCTAGGGCTTAAGAGACAGCTGTGTGTCACTGATCCAGGGCGAGCTTACAGTTAACCAGAATCCCTCAGATTAATTCACATGAACTTTAGGTAAGTTAGAGACTTACCCCTCTTTTGACTCTTGTGTAGTTGACATTTTTTGAACCAGAGTCTAGAACTTTAAAAAACATCTTCATTAAAGGGGATTTTTAGTGAGTTCTAAATCATCTTCTACAGCTTTGATTTACTGCAAATTTAATTCATAAAATTCTCTTTACAAAGTAGTGCATGTATACTAGTAAAGTATACAAATATGGCAAAAAGAAATAAGTGATATATTTGGGCACTTCTTTACAGGAGAGGCAACGTCCCAGGTAAATACCTATCAGTACCAGCTGCCTTTCATCAGGTGCCTACTGTATGCCAGTCATAGCATGAAACGGTATCACCCATTATTTCTCATCCTTACAGAAAACCTACTAGGTGGCGATTGTTGCTTCCCCTTTTACAGGTGTGGGAACCAGACTGGGAGTCATTAAGTGACTTACCTGAGGCCATGACACTAGTAAGCAGTATAACCAGGCTTTGAGCCCAGATCTCCCACTCTGTCCTTCTTTTCACTCTGCTTTGATGCCTGTGTTAAATTTGGTATGTTCATTTGGCCTTTAAAATAAATTTCCAAATTCTTCAATATTTTCTGCAGGCCATTTGAAATCACAACCAATCCATTGATTAGAGATCGGAAGCAAAATGTTGCTGTAGTGGAGATAACTTACCCCAAATATTATTTGTGGTAGCCACTTGAGCCTTTTACAGAGGTTTTGATTCTCTTACCTGCCAGGCATATAGTTGAATTACACTCCTCCACCCACTTGAAATTTGGCATGACTACGTGATTAGCTGTGGTCAACCAAATGTGAGTGAAGGTGACCCATGTCACTTCCAGGCAGGGGCTTTAAGAAGCAGTATGTGCTTCACCATTCCTTCTCCCTCTCTGGCATGACCATGTACAACTTTCAAGATAGCAGTTGTCTGTCAACCCTAGTCCCTGAGTTACTACAATGAGCAGAGCCCCTTGCTGACTTACAGTGGACGTACAATGTGAGCGAGAAATAAATCTGTATTATTTTAGGTCACTGAAATTTGGAAGTTGGTCGTTATTGCTTCATAATCTAGCCTATCCTGACTATTCCAACTAGCTTAACAAAGCTGGAGCATGGGTAAGATGTCTGTAATCAATCCTAACCCTTGTTTAAGACCAAAGGATAGAAAATGTGCACTTAACCTAAAAATGTTCTTGAGATTAAAGTACATAAGGCAATGACATGTATAGATAATACCTGAAACCTCTATTTTCTCATTATCTAAGTTGTTAATACACAGTGGAATTTGCATTTGTACGTAGGATGCTGTCTTAGCCTAGGCTCCCTAGAAAGCACAGCATGAATCAATGGCTTGTATACTAACACTTCCTTGTGGAGGGAAGGGGGTTGGCCGTGCAATTCCGGGGAAGCAAGAATGAGGAGAAAAATGAATTGAAGCAAGAAAAGTAGGAGAGCAATACAAGGTGGTGTTGTTACTAAAACAGCCATAGCTTCAGCACAAAACAAAAGTGGTCACTTGGTCATGTGGAATGGCACCAAAACGGCTGTATTTCAGAACCATTCTGCCTTGGTGCAGAGAAGGAAGGCAAGCAATTCATCTGTTGCCTCCTTGCCTTTTCCTGTCTCTCAGTGGTCAAAATCCCATCCATTTCCAGATTGTGCTGCCTGGAGAAGCATTTCCAAGCTTCTGGGAAAGCCAGATCCTCTGAGAATCCAGTTTGGGCAGTGTGCAGGCACGGCGAGCTATACTTATCTAGTTGATTTTCTGGGGCTGTGCTGGCAGCTAGAGTTTATCTGGCCTGGTGCATAAATTGAATCTAGTACAGACATTAACAAACCTTGGGTGGGGGTGGGGGGCACTTCACTTTTCAGGACCTCTGTTACCTGTGAACAGAATACACTGGACTCAATGATTTGAAAGATACCATCAGGTCTAAAATCCCAGTGTTTCAAACTAGTTTTTCAAATCATAGCAACCATTTATCTACCAATATTGAAATAATTAGCTGGCTAATTTAATTATTGAGAAAATAGAAATAAATTCGAACAAACTTAAAAGAAAAAAACCTATGAAATGTATACCCTACATAGTGTTTCTTAAACACTTATTTTTTACAATGACCCATAGTAAGAAATTAGTTTTGTAAATGGCCAAGCAAATACATGTACACAAACATATATACATAGTTGAAACAAAAGTTTCATGAAAGTAATACTTTCTTCATAATATGTAAGTAACTCTGATGTATTTATTCAGTTGTATTCTATACAAATAAAGCTTCTAGTCACTGATGGGTCATGATACAAAGTTTGAAAAGCCTAGAACATGTTATCTGTATATCTATCAGTCATAATTTATTGCTTATGGTAATATAACCCCCTATACCTAAATCAATACTTATTAGATAATTAAAATGTTAAATTTCATTTGCAATAGTTTGACCATAATGATATCACTGAGATAAATGTTAAACATTATTTTTCAAATAGTTTTTGTTGTGTTTAGGAAGAACATTCTAGCTGTGAGAAAAGTCAGAGAGACAATTAATAAACTCAATACAGCCAAGAATAGAGGTGTATGGAAGTTAGCTAGGTGGTTTCATGTTTTTGAGACTATTGCTTTAAACTCACAGTACACATATAAGATGGTCATGGCTTAACTGAGTGATCAAGCACATTTCACCCTTCCATATTTATTCAATTCTGAATTTTACCTTTTTTAATATTATGAAGTTATTAGTGCAATTAGTAGATATTCTGAGTAAATTAATGTCAATAAAAAAACTAAAAAACAAAACTATTTTATTATCACAAATAACCTGTGTCTGTAGCTTTGTAAAAGACATTATTATTTCTCTATAATGAGTGTCCCATCAGGTAAGGACCAAAGGTCTTGTTTCTGGCTTAGTTGTTTCGATATCAAGCTCTGGGGATGAAGAAGGTTGTTTTTTCTTGTTATCACAGTCAGTTGTCACAGCAGCCTGGTGAGGCGAGCGGGGTAAGTACTACCATTCCCATTTCACAGATGACAGAGCTGAAGAGTAACTCCTGCTATACTGTCTGTCAATTACCAGCTCCATGCCAATATAGAGATGCAATTTTGTGCTAACAGTGACTTGACACTGTTTCTTCCTGTCCATCTATTTGCCAAGTTTTGGTTCCTGAAAGTCATTTTATTTGCTGGCTTTTGAAGTAACATTTGTGGAGAATGTTCAGGACAACTTCTATTTCTGGGGGTGAAAGTTGTGACATTTTTCATGTTCTGAGGGGGAGGAGAAGGCCCAGGAGTCAGAGCTGTCTCCCTGATGCGGTTGTTGTCAGTCATTCCCTGACCTCCTTCATATCCTTTCACATGTTCCCATCTTGGTTTTCCTATCTGTTAAGTGAGGTTATTATGAAACTTCCCTATCTGTCACATCTGGATGTTGGGCATCTGAAATAAGATAATGTGCGTGAGACTACTCTGAAAAGGAAAATTAATTTTAACAATAGAATGATTTTAGCATTGTTGTGATTATTTTCTCTTATCCGATTCCCCTAACACACACCCCAATCTAGATGAACCTTAAATAGTTGTTTTAGGCTGGGCGTGGTGGCTCATGCCTGTAATCTCAGCCCTTTGGGAGGCTGAGGCGGGTGGATCACAAGGTCAGGCTTTCAAGATAAGCCTGGCCAACATAGTGAAACCCCATCTCTACTAAAAACACAAAAATTAGCCGGGCGTGGTGGCACATGCCTGTAGTCCCAGCTACTTGGGAGGCTGAGGCAGAAGAATTGCTTGAACCTGGGAGGCGGACGTTGCAGTGAGCCAAGATCACACCACTGTACTCCAGCTCAGGCAACAGTGCGAGGCTCCGTCTCAAAAAAAAAAAAAAAAAAAAAAAAAAAAAAAAATTGTTTTAAAAGAAAATAAAGTTTATCTGAATAACCCATTTATACATCTACTTATATGATTATATTATACCCTTTGCAGTTCAAATTTCGTACCTGAAACAAAACAAGAACATGGGATGTTTTGGTTTTCTGGCTCATAGACAAAATGCCAGGTCATATTTATGTCCAGAAACTTAGGGGGAAGAAAAGCACAAGTAATTTTTCCCACCACAAAGGTATTTTTTTCCTGATTTATCCATGAGAAAATAAAGTAAAAATCTGGCCTTTTGTAGCTAATATGGTTGGTTATTCTGTATCCAAAAAATGTAAATACATGTGGTACCAATAGTCATTATATTAAAAGAACAGCATAGGTGAAGGCCCTGTTTTTTTTCCACTTTAAGCCATCTTGTCATAACTTGTAGACTTTTGTAATGGTTTTACGGTATTTTCCTGGCACCGTAAGCTATTTTATTACTATAATTGAAGAAAGTAGAATTTCCCATTGTGCTTACATTTTGTCCTCATACTTCCATTTTTACTACATGACCTTATTATTTAGGAATTTGCTCTCCTTCTGATCTCCTTGGGATAACTTGCTGCTCTACTGATTTAGTTGTTAGAATACAATAATGTACTTTCACATTCAGAAGTAAATCCTGTTCTATTCTTTTCTATATACTTTTCACTTGGGAAACTAATCAGAGAATCTATTTATAATCCATGACTGAATAGAAAAGCACATATAAGGATGATTTCTAGAAAGGCAGAACTCATATACTTTTTGCCTTGTGAAATACGGCAGAGTCACAGAGGGTGGCCATGTTCAGATCCAATCAAGTCTGGGCTGTTTGCTTTCTCCTGTCAGAGTGAGCAGAAACCACATGTTTAGCCCAGCCCTGGTTTCAGGAAGAATGTTTTCAGGCAAACCTTACACTTGAATGAACTGCTGCAGAGGAAATATAACTTTCACTGTAGACCTACAGAGCTAGGACTGGGATCAGGTTTCTCTTCCCATTGCAGTCTTTGAGTCTTCTAGGTGAAACTTACTGGTTATTGCAAGAAGCAATGTTCTCATTCTAAAATCCAGAATCTTGAATCTAGAATCTAGAATCATTCTAGAATAATACAAGGCCTATGGTGAGCCAGTAGAAAACTTCCTGGATCCCTTTATCTCCTTGGATAAACAAAATAATAGATAAGTTTCTGTTGATTTCTATCATTCTATAATATTTGCTGGCTATACACAAAATGGCATCATATCTTCTTTTGATTGACCTTTGGGGGCAATTCTGATTCATTTCCATATCCATCATAAATATCTTCTATAGTACAGTATAAATTGGACTGCTAACTAAATAAAAGCTTTGAAAGAAAATTTAGATTTAGGTTTTAAGAAAATCAGAGACCTCCTATTGCTTCAAATTTAAGTAAAATTGACACTTGAACAACATGGGTTTGAACCACGTGAATTCACTTACATATGGATTTTTTTCAATAAAAGTTAAACTGTGTGCACCTGCCTCTCCTGCCACCCCTTCCACCTCTTCTACCTCTACCATCCCTGTCACATCAGGACAAACCCCTCCTATTTCTCCTTCTCCTCAGCCTACTCATCATGATGAAGATGATAAAGATGAAAACTTACAATGATCCACTTCCACTTAATGAATAGTAAACATATTTTCTCTTCCTTATGATTTTCCTAATAACATTTTATTTTCTCTGGCATATGTTATTATAAAAATATAGTATATAATATATAAAAAATATAAAATATGTGTTAATTGACTGTTTATGTTATCAGTAAAATTTCTGGTCACCAGTAGGCTACTAATATTTAAGGTTTAAGAAGTCAGAAGTTATACATGGATTTTCAACTGCATGGAGGTTGGTCAAATGTAAGGTGCTCATGGCTTTAAATAAATTAAAATTAAACCATTTACATTAACATATGAATTAGGGAAAAAAGAGATAAGACAGCAACAGATATTGAATATATGCCATATACATTTTATATATATACATATATATACACATACACATATCTATACACACTGTGTATTCACTGTGCACATAGACACTATGTGCCAAGAACTGTACTTTCTTCAGTCATTAACTCCCTGATCTTCCAGTCTGTTAATCTCATAATCCTTGCAAGTTGTAATATAATTGTCTTCATTTTTACATAAGAAACAGAGGCCCAGAGAGGTTGAATTTTTTGTCAAAAGTCTCTCAGGCAATGCTGGATCTGAAAGTAAAATCCCTTTAGGTCATCAAGCTTGTGTTCTTTTCCCTTATACTTTGCTATTACTCTAAGATTAATACATGTAAATCAGAAGTACAGTTTGTGTGATACAAACATATATGCCTAATCTGCATTAACAGTATGAGTTTAATTAAAACTGTAAGCTTGCATGCTAATTTTTATAAGTTTAATATTTACTACTATGGAAATTTATAGGGTGCCTCTGAGTATGAAGCAACTATCCAGAAAGTTACTAAAATTGCAAAAGTGGTGTCACTATAGGCAAAGGTGGATAGATGCTGTAAAAAGGACATCCCTTCTGCACTTTTGGATTTTCTACTGGTTCACTCTAGGCCTGAGGGGATATCAAGGAAAGTTACCTCTCCTTGGATTTATTCATGAAGCTCAACTTTACCTAATGTGTAAAAACCCAGTTTGGCTTTTAGTGAAGCAAATAACTTCACAGTTTTCCTTTATATTCAGTATGGCTAGCATCGTTAGACCTGTATGTAGTTAACTTTCTTATTCTCTGTTTGCCAGTAGTAAAAAATGTGTTTGCATTAGTGGAGTGAATAGTAGATGGTATATAAATAGTATAGCTTGCCTATTGTTTTTCACCTACCTGAAGCTGTTGTTGCATTTTTAACATGCTTAGACATTTTCCTATTTTGAGGCACTTTTTGATCAGCTGTGACTCACTCAGCCTGTGCTCTGGGCCATTTTCTGTGACCAGGCAAATAACAACGTTTTGCCATTATTAATATCCCCCTCTCATTGTTCCTACTGGGACAGCTGGTGCCAGGAATGGCTTTATGTTACTTCCAGTGAAATTTTTGCTTGCAAATCTGGACTGCCAGGAACATAGGTGAGTAACTTCAAGTTAAATAATCACTCATGATAATTTCAAGTTCGAATGTGCATGGCTCAGTGACTTCATCTACAATAAAGATTGGCATGGGTGGAAAGAGGTTAAGTAGTATCATTTTGGTTGACTGACTACATGAATTACAAAACAGAAGAACCCAACATGTTGATTATCAAGATCTAAACAACTGGCATTAAAAAAGAGTCTATTAATTGCTATTGCGAACCACCTTAAAGATACTCAGAACCCAACCTGATACTTTAAATTGCTGTGCAGTTTAATTATTTTCTATTAGTAGAGAGAAAGGAATTGGAGGGTAAGAAGGGAGATATATCTCCTATTGTTAATTGCAAATGATAATCTACAGTCTGCTTCTGCTACCTGTTGTCATTCTTCCCCACTAATCAAATATGAAAGCACCCATGCTTTGCTCATCTGCATAAGGAGAAGAAGGAAAGTCTGATTTGTTATTACAAAGGGATTTATTTCAATAAGGAAAGTGAAGGGATGACAGATAAGTGCACTTAAACCCTTTGAGCATTACAGAAAGCATGTATAATTTGGGTAACTGAATGGAATCTCTGTATTCTCCATTAACGATAGAGCCTCTTGGACAGACTGAAGTTGTGCCTGGAACCATAATCCTCTCTTTATACCACTGTGTTCCTTCTTAGTAGGCAGAAAGGCACAAACTCATGGCTGATTCTTCTGCTCTCCACCTGCTGGCCCCCTTGTGAGCCACAGCTTTGGGATCTGATGTAGCCTTTTGGGTGTTTGCACAAAGGGCTGGCACATTTGCAAGTGGTATGTCTGCTTGCAAAGCAGTGGGACAGCAAAAACATTAAACACAGATTGTTTGGGGTTTAAGCAAATCTAAGACAAACAAGTTGAATATCTGAGACTATTTCTTAAAAAAAAAAAAAAAAGCACACATTTCTGATTTTCATAACTGAATGATATCATAGCTGTTTCCCAGCTCTGGATAATACTAAGATAGCGGCCCTTCCAGAGGTGTCTGGCATATGTAAAATCTTTCAAAAGCAAAGGTAAGAACACGCTAAAAGAGGAGCAATATGGTCTGGTCTATGTGAGGATTGGTCATGGTTGGTTAAAATAAACAAACAAACAGACAAAAGAAGTAATTGAGCTTATTGATATTAACTTGGTAAATTAAGCCAGTTTGTCTCTTGTGGAATCTTGAGTATCAGTGGAAATTAAATAGTCTTTAAATTTGATGAAGCCTGGTTAGGTGTTGGAAATACCCATCCATTTGTTAACAAGGCAAGGTCCCATGATTTAGTGAATGGGGGATACAGATAGACTTTATTCAAGAATTAATAAACAAAAGAATTGGAGAGTATGATGAGTTTGAATAAAAAATATAGCTCATAAAAGCCAGAAATGTGATGGAGCATAGTGGCTGGAAGAAAGTTACCCAAGTGGCTTGGGTAGTCGATGAAGTTGACTCCAACACGCTGTAGTATTTGGACTGAGGCCAGAAAAATTAGAAAGAGGCCAGGCATAGCAACTCATGCATATAATCCCAATACTTTGGGAGGCCAAAGTGGATCACTTGAGGTCAGGTCGACCTCAAGTGAGATCCTATCTCTAAAAAAAATAAAGAAACTATTTTTAAAATTAGCTGCATGTGGTGGCATGTGCCTATAATCCTAGCTACTTGGGAGGCTGAAGTGTGAGGACCACTTGAACTCAGGAGTTCCAGGATGCAGTGAGCTATAATTACACTACTGCACTCCAGCCTGAGCAACAGAAGGAGACCCTGTGTCTTTAAAAAAAGACAAAAAAGAGAGCAAGAAAGAACCAGGAGACATAGATTTTAGTGGCTCTGTGAGGCATAAAGTCCTGGGTGTCCCCATGGATATTTCAAAGAGGTCTTCCCATTTCCTTGTATCATAAAATTTGATGGGTAACTAATAAAACATGTGCAGATGTGCCTTAGAATACCTGTAGCATTATTTTTCCCCCAATAATATACATGCTAGTGAGTACAAATTCATATGAAAGGTTACTGCAATAGAGTACTTTTTGTCATGTTGTACTTTTTAGTGTTCAGATAAGAGAAATACAGCTGCTTCATGGAGGGGTTTTCATTCTTTTTTTTTTTTTTTTTTGAGATGGAGTCTCGCTCTGTCCCCCGGGCTGGAGTACAGTGGCCGGATCTCAGCTCACTGCAAGCTCCGCCTCCCGGGTTTACGCCATTCTCCTGCCTCAGCCTCCCGAGTAGCTGGGACTACAGGCGCCTGCCACCATGCCCGGCTAGTTTTTTGTATTTTTTAGTAGAGACGGGGTTTCACTGTGTCAGCTAGGATGGTCTCGATCTCCTGACCTCGTGATCCGCCCGTCTCGGCCTCCCAAAGTGCTGGGATTACAGGCTTGAGCCACCGCGCCCAGCCGGGGTTTTCATTCTTGAAAATACTGTGGACTACTGCTATATAATATTATTAGGTGCATGAGGATGATTTGTCCACTCTTGTAACAGAATAAGAAAGCATAAAATGCCTGGCAAGATGGTGTACCTGTAGTCCTAACTAATCCAGAGGCTGAGGCAGATTGCCTGAGGCCAGGAGTTGGAGACTATAGTGTGCAATAATCACTGATCCCGTGAATAGTCACTGCCCACTCCAGCCTGGAAAACATAGCGGGACCCTGACTAAGAAAGAAAAAAAGGCATACAGTAATATACAGATGGTCTTCAACTTACAATTTATGCACTTTACAATGGTATGAAAGGGACACACATTCAGTCAAAACTATACTTTGAATATTGCATTTTGATCTTTTCCCAGGCTGGCGATATGCAGTACAGTACTCTGTCATGAAGCTGGGCAGCGACAGTGAGTTGCAGCTCCCAGTAAGCCATGCAATCACTAGGGTAAACAATTAGTACTTGGTGGCTTATACCTGGAATCCCAGCATTTTGGGAGGCTGAGGTGAGAGGATTGTTTGAGCCTAGGAGTTTAAGACCAGCCTGGGCAATGTATGGAAACCCTGTCTCTACAAAAAAAAAAAAAAAAAAAAAATTGCCAGGTGTGGTGGCACATGCCTGTGGTCCCAGCTACTAAAGAGGCTGAGACGTAGGAGGATCACTTGAGTCCCAGGAGGTCAAAGCTGCAGTGAGCCATGATCATGCCACTGTACTCTAGCCTGGGCCACAGAGTGAGATGAAACCCTGTCTCAAATAAATAAATAAGTAAATACATACATACATGCATACATACTCTAAAGTTTATTGTGCTGCCAGATGATTTTGCCCAACCATAGGCTAATGTAAGCATTCTGAGCACATTTAAGGTAGGCTAGGCTTAGCTATGATGTTTGTTAGGTTACATGTATTAAATGCACTTTCTACATACAATAATTTTCAACTCACAATGAGTTTGTTTATCAGGAAATGAGCCAATCATAAGTCAGGAGCATCTGTATAGGTCTAATGGTGAAATGACACATGCTTATTTTCAAGTTAGATTTCAAATCATATTACATTTATCTGATTATTAAATGGACGAAATGTAAGAGAATGGAAGCTTCAAAATAGACACAAATGGTGTTTTCTTTAATATGATACATTTAAATATTGTGTTTGACTACATGACCAGGGTATGAATGACCGCTAAGTACCCTGAGCTAACACAGTTAAGATAATTAGGTAAAACAAACAGCAAATACATCTTGATCCACAGTGATTACTATCCATTCACTCTGCTTAAGGCAGATCTGATTGGTACCAAGCAGTCAGAAACACTCTCACACATCCTGGAAAACTTGCTTATTATAGTTTGAAGGCCAGCTCTTCTTGTAGCCTCTTCAGAAGAAAATCGTAAGATGGCAGACTTACTCAGTTCAACCTAACAAACATTTATTACGTTTTTAAATAAACTGAACTCCACTGGGAGTTCCCCCTTGCCTACCAGATGAAAGACAGAATAGTTAATTTGGACTAACCTAGACACAGATACAAATAGATGCTCAATATTTTGTGCCTGTGATCTTGAGAACAACATAGCCAACTGAAAGTAGCCAGATAACCAAGATCATGCTTTTTTATGTGTTCAAATTGAAAGCATTTTCATTTCTTACCTAAGACCTTTTTAGTTTTTTATTTTCTTAGTAACTGGTTTCTTGAATTCTTTCTTAAGAGAACTTTATTGTGTTGAGAGCGAAGGGCCCCACCCTTTTCTCACTCTTACTGATTCACTGCCTTTATAAAGCTTTTAGTGACAAACCAGATGTGGTATGCAAACAGACTCCACAAGCAAGTACAGCGAGAGAAAGCCTCGGGTACAGTACATGAGACCAGTTTTTGTTATAGCAGAGTGACACAGTGATTTATGAAGTGTCAAACCCTCTTGCCTTTGAAGAATTCCAGCCTTCACATCTGTCTTTCGTGTTTATTTCAGTTGCCCTGGTGACACACTGTCCCCGTAAGCCCTGAGATGGTTCTGTGGACCTTGTAGCAAATGAATGGAGGGCTGTTTCCCCCCTTTAAAGAAATGAAACAAAGCATGAATGAGAAATCAGGATGGAATGGGAAAGTAAGTCATTGTGCTTTGTCACTGTTGCTCCACCTGGCCCAGCCAGAGTGGTGCTTACAGTTCAAAGAGGAAAGGAAAATTTCTGTGAAGATTTTGATGTGATTTGAAGCTCTCAGAATGAAAATGCACTAACTGCTCTCCTTTTCTTAAAATTACTTTAATTTTAAAGTAAAAATATTCAAATAAATTCACTTAAGCATAGTTGCATTTTTTTTTTTTAGACTAAGTCACGGTGTTCAAGTAGATGTCTAATTTTACATTTTCTGCAGTGTGTGCTTTCCAAAGGGATCGCTTCACTCTGTGCCCCAAAGAAACAACAATCGTTTTCTCAGTGTTTTATTTTGGAAGACACTCTTTTAAAGACCTCTGTATATTTTTCCCTTAGAACTTTGACACCCTACATGTCTGTTTATTGTCTCAGTATCATATAGAAATTCTGAACAGGGCTTTCTGCAGGATGAAATGGATTAAGTGAGAAAAAGTTTTCCAAAAGGATTAAGCTAGGAAAACCTGGTGTGACCTTGTCAAGACAAGATTATTTTTATTCCCTTGCCTCAATAAATGGTCCTGCGTTTTTGAGCAAAGGACTTATGAAAAGGTAAACAGCCCATTTTGTAAAAATCTACATTTCAGCATATGTACTCCTACAGTTTTAACTGATGTTGTATAAGCAGAATCAACAACTGGACCATGACTCTGCTCACTAGGTTCCGACTTTTAGGATTAGGATGTTTTGATGGTTAAAACTTTGCATGGGCAGCAGCTGATATGTGATCTCATTAATAAGTGGAAATGAAGAACAACGACAGGGTAATTCAAGTTCTTGTGGCAACTACCTTTGTGTTTCTGGAAGAGGAATATCTTCGTTGGTTGAAGGCATATTCATTAAACTAATGTAATAACATATTATAGAAATAGATTTATTCTCTGTAACCACACATCTCAAATATTACATCAAATGAAACAGGTTGGATCTTGTTTTTTAATTTGGGTCACAGGGATCTTCAAGGGGAGGAAACTTGGGAATAATTAACATGGTTCCTTTCAATGACTGGAAATACAGAAAATACTTTCTATTGAGTTTCTAGGAATTCAATATAACAAAAAGGTAAAGTACAGGTGGCTTTGTGATTCAAAGCTGTGGTTTTTGCCTTTCAGCTATGCCTAATGAAAACATTGCCATACGTTGTAGGAACTAGTGTTGCTTTTCTAAAATGACTTGATCTTCAGTAGCTCATAAGGGTGCTTTGGGGGAGCTGAGGTTACTGAAGTATACCTAATGGAAATGGCTACAGGGGTACCTTGTCTTTGGCAAAGGAAGATTCTTGCCCTGAGAATTTTTAGGTTATTATTATTATTATTATTGTTATTATTATTATTATTATTTTGACATGGTGTACCTCGGCTTCCCAATGGGTACTAATTGACTGGGATGTCATTTGCAATCCTTGAACATCCTTCCACCCACCAGCCCCTCAGGCTTTGCCTGTTCCATTGTTCTCCACAGTGGCTGCCCTTCTATTAAGCATGATCAGGACTCCGGAGCTCTCCTCTCCAGAGATGTGTGTGCATTATCAACTCTCCTACGAACACCAAAATCCTGTCAATCACAGTGACCTCTGGGGCCTCCAAGCCTAGTAAACAAGGGACCGATGTCTGCAATGGCTTTTTATTCACTTTTTTTTCTTTCTTTCTTTTTTTTTTTTTCCTAAGTGGGGCTTTCTAATTACTCAGTTGTGTATGCAAACACTGAAGGAGCATTAGGCGCATCAAGTGGGCCTCTGCTTTTATTAGGAAACCCTTTTATTTTCTAAATAGAATATGTCAAACATAGTCTTTCCTTTTTAGACAGTTAACCTTTCATCTCTCCTGTAGCAGAAATTCCAGTCTCTGGGGCTTGCTAATTTTGTATTTGAAATATTCTAAAGCAGAAGGAAAACGCTGTTTACAGTGCCTTCATTAAAAAGCTTTTAATCGTGTTTTGTTGCTGCATATATACTTTGGATCGCCGCTGAGTATACTCCATTGCATAAGAAAAATACAGTATTTTTAACAGATATACCAATCAACCCAACCCAATTCTACTTTGACCCTGACAATTGAGTAGACAAAAGACTTTTATAGTGTTCATACTTAGCAGATTATAATGAAAATATGAGTTTAATAGATCCTTAAGAATGTGTTTCTAAGTGGTGTACAACCTTATTTTTGAAAAAGTCTTTTATGTAGTCTGCTTAGTTTTTTCTCACACATTATCACATACATTGCGTAATATAATAGTACCACTTATAATATGACTTGTCACAGAACATGATTCAGACATAATGCAGTGCAATTTGTTTGACAATGTTTCCCAGTGATTTTCATATCTTGGCATATACAGAAAACCAAGATCTTTATTGGGCACACAAGAGGCTAAAGGGATAATAATGATAGCAAACACTTTTAAACATTTCTCATATATTGACTTTAATATTCACAACAACCCTATGAGGTAGGTACTATTACTAGTGTTTACAGATGAGGAAACTAAAGTACAAGAAGCACCAAGTGACTTGTCCTGAGGTCACAGAGCCAGTAAGTGGCCGACCTAGGCAGTCTGACCTGGAGTTCAGTACTTTTATCACTGTGCTTTGACACACCTGTAACCCTCTCCTGAGTCACCATGATTGTATAGGAGTGGAGAAAAGAACAGAAACCATAATTTGCATTATGAATACTGTGAGATAGCATCATTGTCTTCTAGCTTCTCCTCTCTGCACCCTATAAACTTAAGCTTTTATAGATACTGGACTTTTTTCCATCTTTTACTTTCAGTTTTTTTTTTTTTTTTTTTTTTTAGTAACAGTGTTATTAAGATGTAATTTACATACCATAAAATTCATGAGGTGTAAATGTATAATCAACGAATTTTAGTATATTTACAGAGCCATCCAATCATCACAATATAATTTTATGACGTGTATTCTAGAAAGGTTTATACCCATTTACAGTCATCCCCTATGCCTACCCCCAGCCTTTGATAGCCTGTAATCTACTTTCTGTCTCTATATACTTGCCTTATTGGGACATTTCGTACAAATGGAATCATACAATATTTGTTCTTTTATGTCTGACTTCTTTCACTGAATATAATATTTTGGAGGTTCTATATATTGGACTTTTATGTAAAAGATTTTATTATTTTTCAGACATCACTGAAATGTTTCCTAAGCCTACAGAGAAGCAAGGGAGTCCTGGCTTTACTAAACAAATGCTGTGGTTTGCAGCTGTCACACACGGTTTAGATTTACCATTGAGGGAAAACATCATCACCATCATCATAAGCTTCCCAGATAATTAAGTACTTAGATGTGGGCTTCATGGTATTTAAAGCATTCTTTCTTTTACAGCCATATGTGTAGTGTGTCAAAGAAGCAGTTTGGGAGGAACAGGAGTTGTCAATTCTCTAAAAAGAAAAATAACTTGAAGTGGTTATTTCTCATAATATAGTTAAAACAGTTGTTTGATTAACAGATTAGCAGACCAACAGGTTGTTTGGGGCCCTACATAGACACAAGCCCAAGTATTTCCTTTCATAGAGGTTTTTCTTTTTTACTTTTGAGGACTAAATTATCTTGATTCCTGTATATCCTGGCTGCTTAAAAAAAAAACAAAAAACAAAACAAAAAAAAAACTCAACCAGGCATGGTGGCTCAGGCCCATAATCCCAGCACTTTAGGAGGCCGAGGCAGGAGGATTGCTTGAAGCGAGGCTTTGCCACCAGCTTAGGTAACATAGCGAAAACCCATCTTTCCAAAAATTAACACACACACATACACACACACAACTAGCCAGGCATTGTGGTGCCCATTTTTGGTCCCAGCTACTTAGGAGGCTGAGGCAGGAGGATCACTTGAGCCTGGTTACTTGAGGCTGCAGTGAGCCATGATTATACCACTGTGCTTCAGTGTGGGCGACAGAATGAGACTGTGTCTCAAAAGTGAAATAAAATTCTAGTGTCTAAGTCTGTAGGTCATTTGAATTGTAAGGATAAGTAACCCAACATAAAAGGTAATTCAGCAAATGGATGATGTAACAAGCTCTACAGTAAAATCAACTCTATTCATTTTTAAACTGCTTTGGGATGATTTTTAGTTTCTTGGGCTTGAATTCTCCCGTGTCCAACATATCTCATAGACAGATAACCTTCCGGGCGTGAGCATGAGTAGGAAGAGGTTATGAGATTAGGAAATACCCAGAGTTCTATAACACATAGATTTGATTTGTGGAGTCCAGGCCTTAAGTAGATAAAACAGAGCACTTTAAAAGCCATGTCTGCTGGGTGTGGTGGCTCACTCCTGTTATTCCAGCACTTCGGGGGGCCAAGGCGGGCATATAACCTGAGTTCGCGAGTTCCAGACCAGCCTCACCAACATGGAGAAATCCCATCTCTACGAAAAATACAAAATTAGCCGGGTGTGGTGGCACATGCCTGTAGTTCCAGCTATTTGAGAGGCTGAGGCAGGAGAATTGCTTGAATTCGGCAGGCAGAGGTTGCAGTGAGCCGAGATTGTGCCACTGCACTTCGGCCTGGCGACGCAGCGAGACTCCACCCCCCCAAAAAAAAAAAAAAAAAAAAATTAATAATAATAACATAAAATAAAAGCCATGTCTTGATGCTGGGCATGGTGGCTCAAGCCTGTATTCCCAGCACTTTGGGAGGCCCAGGCGGGCGGATCACTTGACGTCAAGAGTTGAGACCAGCCTGGCCAAGGTGGTGAAACCCCATTTCTACTAAAAATACAGAAATTAGCCAGGTGTGGTGGCGCAGTTGCCTGTAATCCCGGCTACTGTAGGAGGCTGAGGCAGGAGAATCGCTTGAACCCAGAAGTTGGAGGTTGCAGTGCAAGTGGACTTTCTAGTTGATTGGGACCATCTTGTCTGCTCCTTTACGGTACACGTGGCTGGCAGAGAAAGGAAGATGGAGCCGCCATCTTGAACACGTCTAGTTCTTAGTTCCTGCCTGTATTCATATATGCAGGCTTCTAGCTTGCAGGCTGCTCTTTGTTAGAAAATTATTTCGGGCTGTTTTTCTGTTTTTCATTAAAAAGAAAAGCCTTACCTAGGACTCCCATGCCCTTGCTATCTGCCTAACTTCTTCTTTATTCCTATATCATAAGGAGAGGTAAGAGACTAAGTCAGTGAAGTAAGGAAAGAGGAGACAGGAAGTAGGTCATGTAGGACCTTACAGAATCATTGTAGACTTGGGCTTTTACTCTGAATGAGGCGGGAAGCCATTGGAGGGTCTGAGCATTTGTTTCTCCTCCTTTGAGGAATATTTTTTTTTATTTACTTGACAATAAGAAGGGTTAGCACATTTCCATTTTTAGGGTTACCATTGGCCTTTGTGTTGATGATTCCCTTCTGATAGAAAAATAAATCTGCCCTTGTATGTCAGCTTCCTTGGGTCTCCCACACACTCGTCAGGTTGTGGAGAAGTTTGAATTAAAAACAAGCATTTCACAAATGACTCATGTTCCAGGTGGAATAATGTGTTCTCTGCCTACCACAGAGAAAGGAGAAATCAGTTCACGTGAAACAGTAACCTTTTCTTTCTCTCTACATTTTCCTAGGAGCAGAAAAGCACACAAATGCTCTCTTTCTGATTGTGTATTTGGAATGTTCCTTAAGATGGATCTCTGTTGAATTCCCAAGTGAATACTCCAATCTGTATTTAGTCTCAAATTCTGACAAAAAAGAAAACCTCTACCTGATGAGGGGCCCCGTGTCTCTGCTGTTTTCTTTAGGTCTGAAAGATGAGGGATGCTTCATAACTTGGTGCCAGGAGAGAAGGGAAGATTGATTGGGGTTTTATGAGGTGGCAAAATACATAGCTAAACCTGGGGACAGGGATGTCATTTAGCATGACAGAAACAGCAAAAAACAGGAATAGTGCTTTATTTTGTTGTTTTTGTTAAAGCAATGTGAGACTTGTTATTTCTCCCCCCATGGTCCTGGCTGTTTTTGTGTTCAGCACAGATGTTCAGGAAACAGATCGCAGCACCAACACCTGTGCGACGCTGACCCAGGCCTACCTGGCAACATCCTCCTCTCTTACTATATCACACAGATCAGCTTACATGTCACACTTATTTCCTCTCCCCTCTGCTCATCCATCCATAGCTATCCACTGAACATTTCTGTCCCTCCCTCTGAGTTCTTGGAATTAAAGAAAAAACAACATAGAGCCCAGTATCTCAGTGATGAGCCTGTTTTTAATGGACGAGTACCACCAGCCTCTTTCTGTTCAGAAACGTCTTATGAATCACAAGCAGTTTTGCAGTCTTGCAAGAAGCTGGTGCCCCACAGCACCCGTCATGTAGAATAAATAAATGAACAGTTGATTTCAGTGGGGTGTTAGCATCCTATTTTTAGAATACCATGTCTTCAGCTGGGGCCATTCAGGTAGTTCTCACTTTAAAATTCTAACATCTGCCCAGCATACATCTTCTGACATCTGGCTTCTACTTGCTACACAAGTGAGACACTTTGACTCATTTCCCCATCTTTGCAATGGGAGAGTACCCATTCCTGACATGCTCTGAAATGGGGCAGGTAGCAAATGATATGAAAACGTGTTGGAAACAAAACCTACAGAATCAACATGCTCATCACTTTTTTTTATTAATTGAACTCCCACGTGAATGATTCCTTGTAAATCCCCACAGGCATTTTATTTGATAGAGTTTCTCTCTCTCTTTCTCTCTCTCTCTCTCTCTCTCTCTCTCTCTCTCTCTCTCTCTCTCTCCCTCTCCCTCCCTCCCTTCCTCGTCTCTTCTTGGCTCAGGAGTGTGTAAAGCTGGCCCTCTTTTCCCAGCCCCAAATCTCTGACTATAGTAGGACTTAAGTACAGCATCCTGAGCTGAAGCATGTCATCCCTGAAGCAAAGCTACAGAGGCATGGCACCAAGGCAGCCAGGGAAGCACAAATTACCTCTCATGCCTGGTGGACGAGGCCCCCAGCCCCATCCCTGAGTCCATTCCTCCTGGCCACTGGGTACGTAAGTACCCATCAGGAAGGGACAGAGCCTCTTTCTACTAAGAGCAATACAGTCCAAATCATCAAAGAAGACCTCATCAAGACTAGCTCACTTGGAGACTTCTTCACCAAGAGCACAGACTTAAATTTACAGTTGATTTTCTCCACAGCAATTTTATGTCTTCAAAGAGCTCCCCAATTATTTTTATTACATTTTCTTGGTAAGCAACCCATGGTGAGGTAGTGCACAATGAACCACCTGAGGTGTAAAAGAGGTTAAGTGATTTACTCAGAAAGAGTGGTTAGCAGGGTTGCCTTTGAATTCAGAACAGCATTCTTGGTGACTGCTGCTTGATGGAGCTGTCATCTTGGAGTTCAATTCTTGTATATGCTTTTACAAAAACACCATGGTGTGTGTTTGGCTCTGGCAAAACTTTATCTCATTGCTCTATTTTAATGGCAATGATCACTGAAAATCAGCACAAAGTCTTCAGCTTCTTAACCTGGGTGACATGCTTCAGTTTTGTGCCTTCTGTGACTCTTTGGAATGATGGCCTACAAGAACTGTAAACCTCTTAGAAGGTAAAACAACAGGCTAGAGTATTGATTTCAGATTGTGTGAGGAAGAAACAAGGTGGGGGTTTTTTTTGGTGTTTTTTTTGTTTTGTTTTGCCCCTCAGCTTGCAAATCAGTTGCTTATACCCGGGCGATTGGAGCCATTTACACCCTACTGAGGAGCCTATGTGGGGTTCTTTAACCACTGAGCCAGGATTGATTGACAGCCACTGTCTTCAACTACAACAGAGATGGAGTGAGCGCTTATACAGACTCAGTGGGGTGGGACTTCCCTGTTGAATGCTGCTTTATGTCTTTTCAGGCAAATGCCATTTACATCTGCCCACCATTTGAAGTCTCCTTTGACTTTCTATTTCTTTCCAAAGGAAGTAAAACAAGTGTTGCAGGAGCCATAGATAGCATCATGGCATTTTCTTCATTTTCTCAAAATGCACCTTTTGGGTGTTTTGTGAGCAAGATCATAAGGAAAGTAGGTCTTTTCAAATGAAAATTTTGTGAAGTCTTACTGTGATGTAAGCTAATGAAAATTTGGGGGAATGCATTGTGAGTAGGCTCTATATTTGTTTCTTAGCCCTTTGAACAACCCATGTCTGCATATAACATGTTCATGATGCCACATTATTAGTCAGTTTTGTTTTTTAAGAAAAGTAGTATATGTATGCATTGATAGATAAGAACTATTTTTTTTAATGGATAGTTTTGGTGTTAAATAGGCAGTGGTGGTAAGGATGAATTTAGAGCTATGCTATTAGATGATTTAGGGCACTTAATTTACAGATTAAAGTTGAAACTAAAAAGATTGTTGTACTTTTAAAAATGTCTCAGGTTGGAATGTAACAGTTTATGAATGGATATGCATAGAAAGTCAACAACAGCAAAATATAGTATTAAAAAATCAGTATATTGTTTAGGATACCATTATTTTATTATTAAAATACTGAGTTTATTTTACATGTATATTTTCGTTTATCTACCAGTTTCATGCTTGACTACCACTACTACTGTATTCTATCATAATATTCCATACATCCATTTACCTTAAAAAATGTGTTCAGATGTCCCTGATCTCATCATCTTTTCAAACTTTATGAGGATTTTATATTTAGAAATGCAACTGTGAGGCTGGGCGCAGTGGCTCATGCCTGTAATCCCAGCATTTTGGGAGGCCAAGGTGGGCTGATCACCTGAGGTCAGGAGTTCGAGACCAGGCTGACCAACATGGTGAAACCCCGTCTCTACCAAAAATACAAAATTAGCTAGGCATGGTGGCGCATGCCTGTTATCCCAGCCACTAGGGAGACTGAGGCAGGAGAATCACTTGAACCCAGGAGGCGGAGGTTGCAGTGAGCTGAGATTGTGCCATTGCACTCCAGCCTGGGCAACAAGAGCGAAACTCTCCGTCTCAAAAAAAAAAAAAATAGAAATGCAAGTATGTTAAAATAATTATATATTCCTTTTGATGACCATCCAGTCCACAAGGTTGAATTAACCATGTAGTTTAAAATATTTTGTATTTGAAAGTATTGTAAAGTAAGAAAAGATTTCTGGTCCTTGCAGAATCCTGAGTGGGTAGGTCATTGTTATCCTAGTCTCAGTATGTAACTTTGGAGAAACAGATCACAATTTTTTTGAGACTGTGTTAAAACTTGCATCCAGGAGGTTTATAAAGAAGAAGATTGGGCAGTTCTGGCCTTCAGCACCTCATGACTTATTTTCTAAATTGTGACTCAGTCTTTCTAGTTTATTTCTTCACTCATATATTCAAGAAAACTTACTAAGCACCTACTTGTCATAAACATTTAAGACTTCCTGGTAAGCACCATTGAAAGTATTCATATTGTACTATTACCAGAAAGGGGTCCAGATCCAGACCCTAAGAGAGGGTTCTTGGATCTTGCAAGAAAGAATTTGATACAAGTCCCTAGAGTGAAGTGAAAGGAAAGGAAAGGAATAAAAGAATGGCTACTCTATAGGCAGAGCAGCAGTTTGAGGTGCTAGACTAAGGATACTTTTAGTTATTTCTTGATTATAGGCTAAACAGGGAGTGGATTATTTATGAGTTTTGCGGGAAAGGGGTGAACAATTCCTGGAACTGCGGGTTACTCCCCTTTTCAGACCATATAGGGTAACTTCCTGACATTGCCATGGCATTTGTAAGTGTCATGACACTGGTGGGAGTGTCTTTTAGCATGCTAATGCATTGCAATTAGCATATAATGAACAGCGAGGATGACCAGAGGTTACTTTCATTACCATCTTGGTTTTGGTGGATTTTGGTTAGCTTCTTTACCACATGCTGCTTTATCAGCAAGGTCTTTATGATCTGTACCTTGTGTTGACCTCCTATCTCATCCTGTGGCTAGGAATCCCTTACCCTCCTGGGAATGCAGCCTAGTAGCTCTCAGGCTCATTTTACCCAGCCCCTATTCAAGATGGAATTGCTGTGATTCAAATGCCTTTGACAGTAGCATACAGTGAAATGATGATCATGTAGCATATTGTTATTAACTAATGGCCTAATCATTTCCATGAATTATTCAGTCATTAAACATTTATATTCTGAGTGCCCATTATGTGCCATTCAATACACAGATATTTATTGAGCATCTGCTAGGATCAAGGACTCTTCTGAGTTCTAGGATTATACTAATGAATGTAATAGGCAAAAATTTCTGCCCTCATGAAGGCCGTATTCCAGTGTTCCTCATCTACGTTTTTTAATCATTTATAACCATTTATCTGTATATGAGTATATTTTTAAGGGGTGTAAAAAGAGTTGGCACTCAGGCTGGGTGTGGTGGCTCATGCCTGTAACCCCAGCACTTTGGGAGGCCGAGGCCGGCAGATCATGAGGTCAGGAGTTCAAGACCAGCTTGGCCAATGTAGTGAAACTCCATCTCTACTAAAGATACAAAAAAAAAAAAAAAAAAAAAAAACAATTAGCCAAGCATGGTGGCACATGCCTGTAATCCCAGCTACTCGGGAGGCTGAGGAAGGAGATTCACTTGAATCCTGGAGGCGGAGGTTGCAGTGAGCTGAGATCGCACCATTGCACTCCAGCCTGGGTGATCTTAAAGAGTCTGTAAAGGGATATCTAAAGACATCTGCTCTTATGTATTAATGGGTTTTAAGAAAATTTTTAGCAAAATTGCATTAGAGAATGTCACACTAGTCGCCATTGTTATGTAAGTGACACAAATTCTGATTAACTCAAGAGCAAAACCAGCCTATAAATAAATTTATAGGAATAGCACGCTGTCCAAATGCAATTTTAAAACCTGAAGTTTGCTCCTAGGTAATTAAAACCAGAACACCTAAAATATCCACTTAATTGAGGAACTATAAACCATCAGGACAAATAACTGCAATACAATAAAGGAACACTGCAATAAGTAAATAAGTGAATGATTAAATGAAACGTTTCAAGTAATGAAACATTGAAATGTATATACCTAGAAAGTAATGAATATACCTAATTCCTTAATGACATTGGACATGAGAAAAATTAAATTATTAATTATCAAAACACCTTTAAGTGGAATTAACTTCTAGAACTTTTTTCTCATTATTATAAAAAACAGGGATAATTTATTGCTTATACTGGTATTACTAGCTGTTTAGTGTACTCTGAAAATAGTGATGGTTCAAGCTTGACTTACACTTAGTTTTTAGAAGTCTATTTAATTAAGATTATTGTTATATCACTATGGCTGAAGATAAGTTGAAAATGGCAGGGTTGACCTTTTTTTTTTTTTTTTGAGACGGAGTCTGGCTCTGTCGCAGGGGCTGGAATGCAGTGGGCGGATCTCAGCTCACTGCAAGCTCCGCCTCCCGGGTTTACGCCATTCTCCTGCCTCAGCCTCCCAAGTAGCTGGGACTACAGGCGCCGCCACCTCGCCCGGCTAGTTTTTTGTATTTTTTAGTAGAGACGGGGTTTCACCGTGTTAGCCAGGATGGTCTCGATCTCCTGACCTCGTGATCCGCCCGTCTCGGCCTCCCAAAGTGCTGGGATTACAGGCTTGAGCCACCGCGCCCGGCGGGTTGACCTTGATATTTCAATTCTAGCCAGTTTGATAGCCATGAAGTTATTCTGAAAATTTGTCTGCAGTTCATGTCTTCGAGGTTGTTGTAATATAGATGAGGCCCACATTTTTATTTAAAAGACATATACAGGAATTAAAGAAACTATGCAGTAGAAGATATGCATGGAAATAGTGTTTTACACTAAAAAACTCTGATGACATTCGTCTGTGTGTGTTTGTTTGTGTGTGTGTGAATAATTATCCAGAGAGCTGCTTCTATAATATAGTGACCTCACGCGTGAGGACCTACGGTGTTCACATAGTAACTGTGGTCACTGAAGGTGGATGCTATTCTAACTTAAGTACTGGCATGCTTTCAGTTCTATTCTAAGAAGCCATCCATCTGCACTTCACTTGGCTCACAGTTCCACAGAGAACAAACAGAATGATGAACTGCAAGTTTAGTTCAGTGGCAGGAAGAAGGAGACCTGATTTGCCCAAGGCATCACCTGATTTGCCCAAAGTTCCAAAGATGATGGGAGAAACGTTTTTAATGGGTAACTACCCACATTTTTTTCTGTGAGACTTTCTTCCTCGTGATTCCCTGAAAATTCGTCTTTAATAAAAAAAAAAAAAAAAAAAAATCTTCAGATTCTTATCCTTTAATGGTTAGATCCCACCTTGTCCTCTTTCCTGGCCTTCCTAGGCATGCACCAGCCCACAGCAGGTTAATCTTTGCTCATTCTCCAGAGTGGCATTGTCCAATAGAAATATGTGAGCCGTGTATGTAATTTTCAGTTTTCTAATAGCTACATTTTTACAAAGCAATTAAAAATGCTGGTGACATTATTTAATTCAGCATATCCAAAATACAACCTCCTGGGTTCAAATGATTCTCCCATCTCAGCTTCCTGAGTAGCTGGAACTACAGGTGCAATACCACGCCCAGCTTTTTTTTTTTTTTTTAAGAGATGAGGTTTTGTCATGTTGCCCAGGCTGGTCTCAAACTCCTGAGCTCAAGCGATCCTCCTGCCTCAGCCTCCCAAAGTGCTGGGATTACAGGTGTGAGCCACCATACCTTGCCATTTTCCATTATTTATATCCAAACCCTTCATCTATTCCTGCATTCCCTGGCTAGGTTCTTAGTTAATATAGGCTGCTAAATGAATGAATGATCCATTTTCATTGGCTCTATTGTTTTAATCTTTTAAAGTTTACATAGATGTTATTAAAGACTTATAATTTGTTTTATGCCAAAATATACCAGAATTATTTTTCTAGTGTAGTCATATTTATAGCTTTATGAAAAGCAGCAGAGGCGAAGCAGTCAACCATAGTTAGAAGATGAGATTTGTAATCCATATTTTACTGACAACTTTCTGTGTGACCTGGAGCTGATCATTTAACTTCTCTGGTCCTCCCATTCTTCTCATCTCTAAAATGCTATGGGATTAGATTACTTCTAATGCCCTTTCTCATTTCCTGATACAATCAGAAAAATGTATCATTTATTTTTGAGCAAAACTTTTTTTTTTATTTTGACAGATCATATTATATAAGAATAATAGCTCTCTCATTCTGACCTTCACGTACAAACTTTTGATCATTTTATGTTTCTTCTCTAATCCATATTCTATATTTCATTTTCAAAAATTTAGATTCTTATCTCTGAAGAGATAAGAATTCTGTGTTCTTAGCCCATAGGATGATAAAGCAGCAATAAATGTTTAATGAATTTTTACGTACATTAAAAACTATTAGTAATAGTTTGCTTGTTGGAGACATAAGGCTTTTTCAGCAGGTGGTGAATGTTTCAGCTGCCCTTTTCCTTACTAAAAAAGGATTCTGAGTAGGTTTCACCCTCAAAATCTAGATATTATATACTTTTTGTTATTCACCTTTGTCTTTCCTGCAGCCAAAACTATTTTTCCTGCCTTGCTTTTCTGATCATGTTGTTTCCATGCTCAAGACTCTCCAGTGCCCTAAGAATACATTTGAGGCTCCTTAGCTTGCCGTTAAACAGGCTGCCCACCCTCCACACCTGCCTCAGGCACTCATTTCTCGAAGCCCCTGCTCCTGCTCATCTGGCCCCAAATTGCCTCTCCTCTTCTCCAGTCATCTGCTTCATTCCCATCCTTTAAGGTCCATCAGAGTCAGGTTTGAGCCTTATCTTCACCCCAGTCCATAATTTAGTAACCTTTGCTAAGGTAATCTTTATTCTTATTTGCCATTATCAAACACAAATACTTATACCAATAGAATTCAGACTACTGCTTCAACTAAATTGTAATGTTCCAATGACAGGTTAATCATTTACTCTATTGGATGTTTACTGTGTGCTGGATTCTTGGCCAAGCCTAACACAAAAAGAGCAAACACGCAGACAAATAGTTATAGTTCCGATAAGTACAGAATTTGGAATATGTACAGGATATCTTGATAGACCAGAGAAGGGAGTAGACAACTGTTCCTGAGGGAAATCTGGGAAGGGTTCATGGAACTGGTGAGTCCTAAACTAGGAGTCATTTCAGGCAGTGAGAGCTACACAAATAAAGCGTAAAAGCTAAGGAGCTTGAAGTGTTTCCTGTGGCTCCCTGTGGTTCTGCTTTAGAGCAATATAGCATAGTGGTTGAATGTGTAGACTGGATGAGACTGCCAGGGTTCAGATCTTCGCTCTGTCGCTCACTAGCTCTGTCACCTTGGGCAAGCTACTTCAGTTAGGCTTCAGTTTTCTCAAATGGAAGATGGGGATGAGGCTGATGTTGATGATCATAATTATTATTTATCTCCAAGAGAAGAGGGGAGAGAAAAAGAGAGAGATGGGAAAAGGGGATTAAATGAGTTAGGTAAGGAATTTAGAATAGCAAGTACTTAATAAACATTAATTACATCTCTTACTACTGATTCTCACAGTGTTGTATACATAGGAGGTACCCAATGAATATTTACTGAATATTGAAGATTTTCACTACTCAATCAGTTACATATTTACACCCTTTGCTATTACTGCATACATTTTCTAATGATATCTCTCAGTGATATGTTACTTTTTTGAGGATATAGGAGTGGTGTATGTGTGTGTATCCATGATATGTGCCAGATTCATATTGGCTCAGTAGGGGAAATTTTCCAATTCTGAGATCAGTGACCTAAATCTCCTTGTCTGCTATGATTTCCAGCTGTCCGGATTTCCCATACAGCATGCCCTAGGCAATGTTTGCAGATTTGTTGCATGGAGAATCAGTACACAGTGCACCTTGTAGTTTAACATTTTTCATGTAAGATTCAGTTTTTTTTCTAATGAAATTTTTGTGAAATTAATAACATAGGATGCCATGAAGCTTTCCTAAGTCCTTTGAACTTAAATCATTTGATATTATTTGAAATTGCCATTCGTATAATGAACAGCATTTTTTCTCAGAGTTATGCAATGCCTACTGCTTCACAAATAATAAACTATGAATATTTTTCCCTAACATATAACAGATCCCTTATCTTAAAATTCATAGCATTTTTGCTTTGAATGGAGATCATTGCCAAGTTCTTGTTAGGCGCTTTTTCTTTACAGAGCTTGTCCTTTATTATTAATGTCACAGTAGTTTTTCAGAACAAATTGTATTAAAGATACAGAAAAACAAAGTCTACCTTTTATACATACAGTGGTTTATTGAAGCAATAGTTGAATAATAAATATGACGATATTATAGGGCCAAAATTTTACTACTAGTTATATGACAGGTTTTTCTGTTATAGCTATATTTTCAAAGCATTTTAAAATAAAATAATGAGGGTTATTCCTAAAGATTAAAAATCAGAGTCTACTAGAATAGTAATGAAAATCATTATAATTGTACTTTCACAAATATGTGCCAGACCTTTTAAGCTTGGTGCCTAAATAGGCTTCATCAACGCTTTTTCATGTACTCTTACCGAATATCTTGGGGATAGGTAGGGAAGCTGTTCCACTGATTTTACAGATGGGCAGACTGAATCACAGAGCAGTTAAATGATTTGCCCAGGGTAATGTAGTAATTAGATATCTGTATCTATCTGTGCTGTTTTCATTAGTTTATTCTGCAGCTCAAAATGTTTGTTCCTATATGCATGCATATTATTTTTACATTAATAATGAATTTTCTATTTCTATATAAGAAGAGAGAATAGCAGATAAAGCTCCATATAGAGAAGATACATATTTTAGTAAGGTAACTTTAGCATCTAGTTCTTTTATATATATATAAAACATATCACTAAAAATGTGTCCTCTTTGAGTGTAGGGACACATTTTGTTTTACTTAATTAACAGCATCCACTTAGGAAAAATGCTAGTTTCAAGTCAGTTACTTTAAAAAATAATTATGTGAAAAGATATTTTAGCCCTTGTCTATAATTCAAACCTTAAGAATGAAGCTCTTTTTTTAGTTAATTTAAAAAATATCCTCTCTCTAAATACTTTTATCCTGAACAAAAAAGACCTTTCTTTTGGGATGCCTTCTCTGCATGGCAGAGTTCCTTACAACAAAATGCTTGAAGAAAATAGAAGGTACTTCAGATACTTCTTATATAACCGATGTTTGAAAATGTTAGACTGACTGATGTATAAAAAATGAAATTTTCCATAATGGGATTTTAAGTCATGAAGAATGAGGAGAATTGCCTGATTATTAGTTTAAAGGTAGCTAATTCAATACATGCTGTAATACATTTTAAAAGTTCTGCATTGCAAATACTGAATGATGTAAAATACTCACAAAATACACATCTTTTTATTTCCAAAGAAGATTAGAAAACAGTAAAATATTAGAAACTGAAATTTTTAATTTTTAGTGGCCTTTTTGATGGGTAAACAATTTTCTCTAGTAATAAAAGAATATTAAAGGTTATGAAGATAATAATTTTAAAGTGATTGCTGATAGCTTGGGTTACAAATAGCCTTATCCTTAAGACCTTATCTGTTTATAACTTAAGTGCTTTTACATATTTTGCCTCATTTACTTTTACAGCTTCCTGATACAGCGATTTGTGTGGGTGGCACAGTTCTTACTATGTAAGTAGTGAAACAAAGCCATAGGTTAAATGATTTACTCTTAGTTTTATGCTGACTTTTTCAGGCAGTTTCGGAGGCGTTATGTTGCCTGTATTCTGAGCAATGCATGATTCAAAACAGTGAGGAATTCTGGAGATAGACATCAGAACATCTGTTCTTAGAAGATGACATTATTCAGAATCCTTAGTGATTCTTACCTTTTGAATGACAGATTTTAGTGAACATAAAAACTACTAATGAAAGTAGGATGGTTAAAACTGTTGACATTTTACATGAAGGCATTGCAACTGGGCAAAACATATTCAAAACATCAGGTAGTATTTTGTTCACTGTGCACTGAAGGCAGATGACTTCATTAACTGGTGACAATTTTACCAATTCTGGAAGCTTTGATCTTGAGGGGAAACGATCCTGCATAGTAGACAAGTTTATTGGCAATAGATGACCTGGTAGTAAACAGTGGAGTTCACAACTGAGACTGCACCCTGTGCCGGCCCTTTGCCAACATGCTGTGATACATTTTGAGCTCTTCCATTTTAGCTTCCATTATCCACCACCCAAGTTCTCAATTCAATTTCAGACTCGGGCAAAAGCCTGTAATTCTATTTGTTTTGGGTAAATTTAGCAAGCTGCTCCTGATTACACCTTAGCCAGAGACCATCTGTTGACTGGTGTGCCTCTCTGAGGAGTGGTTTCTGTAGGCGATGAATGGGAAGAGGGCTGGAGTGCTGCTGCTATTAGTAAGCAGATGCACCGTATCAGAGATAGTCCTTCCCGCCTTTCAATCTGCCAGCTCTCTGTATTGATGGAGTGTCTTATGCCTGCGAGTCGTTCCATCCTGAGGCAATGAGAAGTGCTCTCCTAGGGCCCATTTATCAAGTGCTTCTACTGGCATTTGATAGAAAGGAATTTAGAAGTCATAGTTTGATACACTTAGAGCACGGCCACATTCTCCTCTGCACGTCCTGAGTATGTATGTATGTGCGTGTATATATATCAACCCCATGTACATGCTTTTCAGCAGTTATAGTTATGTGCTGTCAAAAGCCCCACAGATGAAACAACAGGATACAGCTGTGCGTCGTAATGTACTGAGTAAACCGCCAGTGTCAGGATCACAATTCTTTAAGGCACTGCTTCCTAGAATGATTGCTGGTTCATTTGCATCAGATGGGGAGATGTGCCAGATAAATTTGGAATGTTGAGGAACAGTTTGATGTTGACTGTGGCGTGATGAGGGATCTTTCTAAATGATGATATTGTTAGCTCGTGGCTAAGACGAGACTGATCTAAACCCAACAGAGACGGCAGTTTCCTGTTGCAGTGAGGCATGAGAGGAAACGGATAAAATGAACATAAATTAACTCCTTGTTTTCTAAGAGTTGGAGAGGGAAGGGAAGGAGGCAGTGGATGGCCAGCATGCCTGAAAACTGGAATTAGATCAGTGAACTGAGAGGACTGGTTTCTGCCTTATGTTGGGTGAAGAGGAGCAGTCCTCAGTGCTAACAACCGCAGGTTGGTGTCATTAACTAACTTCCGTAGGAAATGCCCGGTGTACATCTTAGAAACCCATCAGATAAGGTATTCCTCATTGACATCAGCTTTTAAAGGGAGGAGGGCTCATAATTGTATCACAGCTGCAGTACTTTTCTTTAAGGCAAGAAACAGTTTAAATCAGAGAAAATTTCACAGGTTCTCCATCCACTACTTTTTTCATCTAGTTCTATTATTTTGACTTTATGGCCATTTTTTGTTTGTTTAATGGCATGAGTTAAAGTATGACATCTCCCTCCATCCTTTGACATACAAAATCAGCATTCATTAATTCAGGTTATGAAAATAATTGCTGCTTCAACAAAGTGAGGCTTAAAATACCACAATAGAAATGTAGCCTGGCCGGGCGCGGTGGCTCACGCCTGTAATCCCAGCTCTCAGGGAGGCAGAGGCGGGAGGATAGCTTGAGCCCAGGAGTTCGAGACCTGCCTGGGTAATACAGCGAGTACAGCGAGACCCCGTTCTCCACAAAAAAGAAAAAAGAAAAAAAAAAAAAAAAAAAAGGCAAGAAATGTAGCCTGTAGTATGTATCTTAGATTTTAGTTTATAATGACTATATTAAAATGATATTATAATTTTAAGTTTTTCAAAGAAACAGTGAATGGTTGTGCAAAATAAGACACTGAAATATTTTTTAAAGAATTAAAATCACAAATGTTGAACGAGAAAAATAGTTTCTGGGAATTTCTTTGCTAAGTCAGGGCAGTTTGGTTTATTGCTACCAAACTGATTAAGGAGGGGCTGATTTAATAAGCTCTAATATTTGCACTTTTATGTCATCTCTGATATAACAGGATATAATGTATTAAGACTGCATATCATCATTCAACCACATAATGATTGTTACACAGATAGAATAAGAAGCTTAATTTGTAGCTAGAGACTACATTTTATTCATTGTATGGTTGATGTTGTGTTGTACAGGAGGTATGAAATATCCTAAGTAAGAAACAGAATGTTTTTAAAAAATATTTAAAAAATCATATAGTTGATTCAATATCTATAAGTGAGGCTTAATCCATGCAAATAAATTGTTTTAATGAGGGCCTGTGGCATTAAGAATGACACTTGATCTATACGCTGTAGAAGGCTTGTAGACGTTGTTCTCATGTTAGTTTATACTATGCACACAGTATGTCCTTATCTAGCCTGATGGCATGCTCTAAAACAGGAAGCATAAAATCAAGACGGCACCAGGTATGAATAAATAGTAAGAGTTAGGAGCTGGAGCTGACTCCACTGTGAATTCTCCCACTCACTGGTTCACAAGTTTCTTCCTGCAGGCTTCAGGATGAACAATCCTGGCTGAAACGTTCACAGGAAACGGGTTTTTTTTTGGAATATTTTTTAGGTACTTGCTATTTGAAGAAACAAAATCAAGGTGATTTAAGGGCCAGGCAAATATCCCGTAAAGACCTTTGTTATGATATAGCCCTTTTATTATATTTGAATGTATGCTCAGTTGCCCGCAGAATTTCATGTTCCAGTCAGGGCAGAGCAGGCTAATTTTTAAGGGACATGTGTTTCAGTACACAAATAGGGTAATAAGTAAGACTAACAAGTGTGCATTCAGGCTACGTTTATAAGAAGGTAAGAGGTGAGACAGCCACACCATATGAGGATAGTGTTGGGTGGAAACAAGTCCAGGCTAATGGTAAGCCTTGCCTGCTCTCTTCTAGAAAAAAAAAAAAAATAGAACTCAGGTCAGTAAATAGTGCTGCACTGTGGGAGAGACAAGTATATGACAGGTCTTTACTTTATGTGAAGCTTACACTGGGACTAGGCTTACCTTGGCAAAATTATTACAGACCAAGAAAGACTTTGCAATAAAGAGCAATGAAAAGAAGAAATGCAGAGCTACGAATACTTTCTTTACCGGATATACGTAGACATTGTAGGGAAAACATAAAAGAACAGCCTTCATACCCTATAGACCACAGTTAATACTGATGTTTGTGGCAGTTTTTCCTTATTGCAGATTATAAATAGTTCCAGAAAACAAATAGTTACTAATGATCAACTTATAGTTGGATATATTATATCGCAGTGGTCTCTCATGATGGAGGATCTGCTTTGAGAGACACTACCCAAGAGTGGCATTTGGGTGAATAAAAAGAGAGGGGAATAGAAAAGCTACAACTGAAGCATTAGTTAGAACACTGTCAATGCCAAGTCACAACTGCTTTGTGCTGTGGGTTCCTTTCTGCAGGCTGCAGGATGAATGATCCGGGTTGAAACACACAAAGTACACTGCAGAACTGAGACTGACCCATGGGCTTCCTCCTGCTGGCCCTCTCAGATATTCCAGGTGGTGTTGCTAGCTTTACAATCTCCATGGGCCTATTTGCCGTGGTAATTTGCACCTGATGCATTTATATTGGTAATTTTTTTTTTCTCCCTGGAACCCTGGGATCTCATTTATTCACTAGTGCAATAAAGTGGTGGAGTAAAAATCCCTCCCTAATGCAAGGAGGGGAAGAATTGTTTAGGGAAAATAGCAACCCTGCTAACTGCGGCTCTAACCAAAACACCAAAAGAAGACTTGTTCTTATTTAGACGTTGGCTAATACCTGTATCTCTTGCACATATAGGCCAATGCTAGTCCATCTGTGGGCATCACTGCTAACTTGCTAACCCTTTAAAAAAATCCGGTGTCGATGTGATTTTGTTTCAAAACAAAACAATAACAACCCTAGGATGGAAACACAAGAATTCTTTGGCCACCGCTTGCTAAAACCATGCTTGGTAGTATGTGCATGTGGGGAAAATTACTTTGAATAACAAAAGCACAAACAAGAACTCATAGAATAATAAGCAATTAAGGTGGATTAACAGCAGTTGCTGAATTCCAGCTGTTGGCTGCAGATGCAGGCTCTTTAATTCAAACTAGTTGCAACCTGTTGTTATTCAGAGACAGAAAGGGAGAGGAGCATATCCCTGGCAGTGCCCTTATCAGGGAAGGTTTATTGTTGTGCATTGTGGGAGATTTAAGAATTGAGGGTATTTTTACTTTCCCTCGATTTAAAAAAAATTTCATCTTTCTTCTGCTTTTTTTTTTTTGACATCTTCCTATATATATTTGTGTCTTTTGATTTAGAATGACTAACCAAAATCTATGTGCTTGCTGTTTGGTTATGGTATAATGAAAAAGGAGAAGAGAGCATAGCAGGTGTCTGTTTCCAATGGAAATCTCACAGTAAAAGAAATCAAAGACTCCTTTGGCTGATATACATACATACATACACACATACATACATATAAATAAAACCATAGGCCCCAACGACACAACTTGGGGAAGCTATATGAACAGGTAATTTACAGGGTAATCACCATATGTAGTCTATCCCCTGCAGCCTTATCACAGTGTGTACATTGGCATCAAACTTACCTCCTTGGAAGGCCTCATTATTAGTATTCAGGAATAGTCCCTCTAAGAATATTGGCCAGAGGTCTGAGGTGCAGATCTAGCTTTGTGGCATTCAACCTGTGCTGTCACACAGGGCCCTGAGTTCAGAAGGGCCCCATATGTGGCTTAAGACTCCACTGTCAATGTCGCAAAATTCTGAATTTTATCTTTGAACTAGTGTTTCATAAATGGAGCATCTGCATGAGCAGAGGCGACATGTGATATGTTTGTCCATTGTGGCACTATCTGCATATCACATTCGCAATGTTTCGCAAATACAGAATTCTGGTAGACTATGATTTGTGGGGGTCCAGGGAGGCTCCAGGGGAGTAGAAAGTAAGTGCATTATGGAAACTGTCTGTTCCTATAGTGTGTTGGTATAATATGCATGAATCAAGTAATTTGTAAGTTGAGTTAGTTTCAGTTGAGTTAGTTGTGTACAGTGTTTCCACTGCCCTAGTAAGAATGAAATAAATATACATGTATGAGCTATGAAAAAAGGTTGTATCATATTATTCCACATATAAGTTAAATGCTCTTATAATTGCATTTAAACTGTCATTGTACCATATGAAAATAAATTGTAGGCTGGGCTTCTTGGCTCACGCCTGTAATCCCAGCACTTTGGGAGGCTGAGAAAGGCAGATCACTTGAGGTCAGGAGTTCAAGACCAGTCTGGCCAACATGGTGAAACCCTGTCTCTACTAAAAATACAAAAATTAGCTGGGTGTGGTGGCACATGCCTATAATCCCAGCTACTTGGGAGGCTGAGGCAGGAGAATCACTTGAACTCGGGAGGCAGAGGCTGCAGTGAGCCGAGATCGCGCCACTGCTTTCCAGCCTGGGGGACAGATTGAGACTCCATCTCAAAAAATAACAACAATGATAAAAATAAAGATAAATGGTAAACTTCATGCTAATAATTAAATGTTTTAGTTTTTCTTTGTTCAGAATGACTTTAAATAGCAAATCAAAAACATCATGAGAAATTGAGAGTTTGTGGAAGCAAGGAAAAAGCTTTATATGTCAGTGTTCTTAATGGCACTATTTTTCTCTTGCTTTTTGAGCAAGGTGTCCTGCATTTTCATTTTTCACTGTGCCCTGCATGTTATGTAACGGGTCCCGCATAAGTGGTCTATAGACTCATATTTAACTGGAGCAAACTGAAGAGATTGCTAAGATTTTCCAGTGCTCCCTAGGTACCAAGAGATGCAGACACCAAACAAGCATCTTATGCCTTCTTTAGAGCTTTAGCTCATGCAAACTGGACGGGTTCCCATCTAATCAGATCCCACCACGTTTCAAAGTTTCTACCTGTTCAGAAAACCTTTCCCAGCCTTTATGTCTTAGGCAGCCTATCTTTTCATGACTATTATTTCTCCAGTATTATTTCTCCATATAAGGGTCCTTTTACCTTCTAGATGTGGTTAGCAAAAGGAGTAATTTTATACCAATACAGTCACATAAAATAGCCTCCCTGCCCAGGCCTCAGCCTCTGACCATCTCCTGATTTTTTGTTTTTAGCAGAATATGAACCTGTTCCTACAAATGAGTTAGGAGATGTAAGTGTGTTGATTTATTTGTCCTCATGAACATCAACAATTTTTAATAAAAGGTCACCTACTACTACAGATAGCAAAGCCGACTAATGCTTTGCTCATGATACCATGGCAACTTTCCAACCAGCTTCTAGGCCCAAATTGTCTTAATAAATGGAAGCAAGCTCAGGTAGCTGGTTCTGAAACTACAGGTGCCTACTTTGGGACAATGAGAATGCTTGTCAGGAGGAGGGCAGGTGGTGAGCCATGCCAAAGGAGTCCAGGAGACATTGTCCCCATTAGCATAAAGCCAAGACTCTAAATGGGATATGACTTGCTCCTATGAACTGTCTACTTGGTACTTTCTGAAAACCACTTTGTCTCATTCAGGGTGATTATGGCCTAGTCTGAAGGAGGAGAAGCCAAAAGCCCTGCTGCTGCATCTGGGTTTAGTCCTAGGTTTGCTGACCCACGTTTCTTCTCCAGCATGTTCCTTCCTAGGAATGGGTCATCCACTAACGGAAGTTGCAGTTATTCTTTAAGTGCACTTTATTGCTTAGCAAGCCCCAACAGACAGCATCAGCTATTGTCTGGGGTAGAGTTGGCAACATTTTCCCACAAAAGGCATCTTTGTGTATTCTGCTACAAATCTGTGTCAGTGAGAGCAGGAAGGAGGAGAGGGGTAAGACCTACCAAACATGTAGGTAGCGTTGTGATAAGGTACCTTGCAATCCCTCCTAAAGGCCAAATGCTCATCCTCTATGGAAACACAAGCAGCTGAACTGGAATAACTTGACATTACCTCTCAGAAACATGGGATGAACGAGACTCTCTGATCTTGTCTGTAGCAAAGAGATGCTGGGTAGTTGTTTTGTTTTGCTTTTTTTTTTTTTTTTTTTTTTTTTTTTTTGAGATGGAGTTTTGCTTTTGTTGCCCAGGCTGGAGTACAATGGTGTGATTTCGGCTCACTGCAATCTCAGGTTCAAACGATTCTCCTGACTCAGCCTTCTGAGTAGCTAGGATTACAGGTGCCTGCCCCCACGCGCAGCTAATTAATGTACTTTTTTAAGTAGAGACAGGGGTTTAACCGTGTTGGCCAAGCTGGTCTCGAACTCCTGACCTCAGGTGATCCACCCACCTTGGCCTCCCAAAGTGCTGGGATTACAGGCGTGAGCCACCGCACTGGCCTGCTCTAAGTAATTTGGGGAAATTGGATTGACATTAGAGGAAGGACAGAAAAAAGAGGCCTGGACAAGCAGTGAGGAGGTGGATTTCTTGATTTCATCTCAAGGCAGTACAGGAGGTAGTTAAAGCTTGCCTCCGGCCTTTGACTACAGAAACTATCTGTTCCTGACAGGCTGTTCTGGAATCCACTTCCAGGCAAACTGAACCCAGCAACCCAGTCAACACCAGGCCTATAACCATTTTATATCATAGGCCATGGGTACTAGAAGATCCTGACTTCCAGGGATGCTTGGAAATGTATTTTTAAATATTTAATCTGTTTTTTTTCCTCAATTTTTGGTGGAGAGGAGGTGCCAAGGAGTTTCAAACTGCTTGGGAACATGGCGTTACTTGTCATACTTCCTCATGTTCCCCTCAAATATCTTACACAAGACTTTGAATATTCTGTGGAGTCAACAGATATTTACTGAAAATGAATAATGTTAAAAGTTTAAGAATTCATGGATGCTTGCTGCCTGAGTCAGTGACGTCATAAAAAAGTGTTGGGGTAAAAATGTTTTACATTTCATTTCTGCTCATTTTAGGAGAATTAAACTCATTGCAAAATAGGGTTTAGGATGCAGACTCTGGAGCCAGTCTGCCTCTGTTTCAGCCTCCACACTAACACTAACAAGCAGTGTAGACTTGGGTAAGTGCCTGTGCCTGTTTCCTCATCTGTGACATGTGGTAATAATTGTATAAACCTTACAGGGTTGTTGCGAATATTAAATGATAGACTGTGCCAATGTTCAATGCATATACACTCTGATAATACTCTGAAGGCAAAGTATACCAGTTGTGGCCAAGAGAGTTAGAAAAAAGGGCCTACAGCTCATTATAAACCTTGTGCAGGTAGTTACTGAAGTTAACCTGTTTGCCTGTGAAAGTTCCTTAGAAGTACATGTTAATATTCTCCTGCCATTTAGGAGTTTACAAATCTAAATAAGTACATTGTAAATGTAGGACTTTGGTTTTCCAGAGTCTTGTCATGTACTTTTTTTTTTTTTTCTTTCTTTCTTTTTTTTCTTGATAAACGAATTTAGGCGTTGGAGCCATGGTTCTTAGGCAACTTTTTCTTTTCTGCAAAAGCAGGCTGGTAGGAACAGTGACTATTGGTAGGGCCTAGCCAAAGAGGAACAAGGTATGGGAAACACTGCAGTTACCTCACACATTCAGCAGTCTGGGTCCTTTAACTTTTTTTTTTTTTTAATCAGTCATTCACTTCAGATAACAACTCTGGAGGTAAAATGTGCCTTAGGGGTTGGCTAAAGGGAGAGAGAACAAAGGTTTTATTGGTCTTTATCTCCTATTTACTAGAGAGTATTTGGTTGTAAAAGATAAAACAAACAAGCAAGAAAACTATGGTGTTTGCTCTAGAAAGTGAACAAATAACAGTAATTATTCCAGAGGGGCATTATATAACACATAGGATATATTTCCTTTTCCCTAGGTGGTAGCTTCAAATCTAAAATAATATATGTTTTTAAGCATTTTTTGGCTTTCCTGTTGAAAAAAAATTCTTACAAGAATAGACCTGAAGGATGATTTTATATATTTTTTTGGAGACGAGTCTTGCTCTGTCTCCTAGGCTAGAGTGCAGTGACTCGTTCTGATCTCTGCTCACTGTAACCTCTGCCTCCCGGGTTCAAGTGATCCTCCTACCTCAGCCTCCTGAATAGTTGGGATTACAGGTGCCCGCCACCACTCAGCTAATTTTTGTATTTTTAGCAGAGACGAGGTTTCACCACGTTGGCCAAGCTGGTCTCAAACTCCTGACCTCAGATGATCCGCCCGCCTCGGCCTCCCAAAGTGCTGAGATTACAGGCGTGAGCCACCATGCTCGGCCAAGGATGATTTTCTTTTGGAATGAAATTGAGAGGCCTAAGGTACCCTTAATTTTGTTAAGTTTCTGGTGGCGTCTGGTGGCTTCTTTCTCTAATGGAAGGCTTGCCTGTGAGAGTGACTTGAGGTGAGAAAAAACACATTCCTGAAGCTTCTTAAGTCATACTGAAGAGAATGAGATGATCACAGCTGATAAATGAAATAATGTGTGTTTACTTGAAATACTGAACATTTGTCAAGTATACCTTAGAGGGAAAAATAGCACGCTTTCTTTTAAAAACACATTATCTATTTTTTAAACTCACTAACTTTTATAATGTCAAAGTAGGTAATGATCTTTCTAGCTGAATAGTTATCATAATAAAAGGATGACATATAACTGTTTCTTAACAGTGTCCAGGTGCAGTGTTTTAGATATAAAATCTTTGAAGCATTTTTTCTAAAATGTGTTTCGAAATTTTTTTAAGGGCTAGATTTTTTAAAAGTTTTTGTAACTTTATAAGACTGAATAATTTTTTAAACATGGTTTAGAAAAGTTTGTAGGTGTTTTGCTTTTATTTGTTCTTTTAAAATTACATTTTTAGGCCGGGGTGGTGGCTCGTGCCTGTAATTCCAGCACTTTGGGAGGTGGAGGCAATCAGATTGCTTGAGGCCAGGAGTTTGAGAGCAGTCTGGCCAATATGGCGAAACCCTGTCTTGAATAAAAATACAAAAATTAGCCTGGCATAGTGGTGTGCACCTGTAATCCCAGCTACTCGGGAGGCTAAGACATGAGGATCACTTGATCCCTGGAGGCGGAGGTTGCAGTGAGCTGAGATTGCACCACTGCACTCTAGCCTGGGTGACAGGGTGAGACTCTGTCTCAAAAAATTAATTAATTAATTTAATTTTTAGTATTTGAGTATATAATACATGTACATGATACAAAACTCAAAAGCTATAAAAGAGTATACAGTAAAAAACATGTCTTCTTCCCACTCCTATTTCCAACTATTCAGTTCTCCTCTCAAGAGGTAATCTTTGCACATAGATTTTGTGGGTACACATATAAAGTCGTAAAAATAGCAGACTTCCCTTATTCCAGTCACCAAGAAAAAGGAAAGAACAGTCCAGGTGTGGTGGCTCATGCCTGTAATCCCAGCACTTCGGGAGGCCAAGGCAGGTGGATCACCTGAGGTTAGGAGTTTGAGACCAACATGGTGAAACCCAACTACTAAAAATACAAAAAGTAGCTGGGCATGGTGGCGGGCATCTGTAATCCCAGCTACTCGGGATGCTGAGGCAAGAGAATCACTTGAACCCGGGAGATGGAGGTTGTGGTGAGCCGAGATCGTGCCATTGCACTTTAGCCTGGGCAATAAGAGCAAAACTCCATGGAAGGAAGGAAGGGAGGGAGGGAGGGGCGAAGCTTCTGTATTGCCACTGAGAAAATGCTAGAATTAAGAGTTCTTCTGCCTGAAGCATACACCATGTTACAATTTTTAATATGCATGGAGGTGGAGACTTGTCCTTTAACCATTACCTTAAAGGCCATTTGGACAGACCATGGGAAAACCAGCCTGTGTCCCTAATGGTGACAAAGCCAAGAGTCTCTGAACATTTTATTACAGAATTCTGATAATACATGTGCTCTCTAATTCGTAAATCACTTCATGTCACAATGTGGCTTGAACGAGAATAAATGTAAAATGTGTTCTTAAGCCTTAAGCAAGTATGAAACCCAGTTTGCTGTCTGGGAGCTGAGTGTGAAGATTATTGAAAGTAAAAGAGTTAATGAAACCTCATCTTGTTTTTAAATGTATAATGAACAGCATTTCTGCAAGATACCTTAATTAATACTGCCCTAATGGTTAGGATCATGTCCTGTTAAGAGTTTGTGTAACTAGGATTAATATTGAGGTGCTTTTCCCCACTGGATGGTGACACAGCAAGTAAAGAGGAATCTGAGTAGCCACTGTAAGGCATTGGTCATGACGGTGCACATGCAGACTTCTTTACCTATATGAGTACCCTTTACCTATGCAGTGGCAAGCATAAGTCAGCAGTTTATGTTCCCTGCCAAAGGAACTCTCATTTTGGATAAACTTGGCAGTGCAGATGGTAGCCTGCCCTGCACTGCCCTGAAAGGTGAGGGTGAAGATTTCACCCCCTCGCTGGTGGACCTGCCTCTAAGTGCTGCAGGGTAAGGATGCAAGAGATGCTTGACTTCTTTTGAAAGGATTCATTTAATGATTATTTTTTGGAAAATGTCACGTAATTCAGGGAGATAGAATAATTGTTTAACTGAAAGCATGGGTGGGATGGGCTAAAAGCAATAGCTGGGCATGGTAACATGCACCTGTAGTCTCAGCTACTTGGGAGGCGGGGGCAGGAGGATCCCTTGAGCTAGGGAGTTGGAGTCTAACCTGGGCACCATAGGAAGATCAGGTCCCTAAAATGCATAAATAGATAAACAAATCAATGGCATACTGTGAAGCAAGTTCACTATGCACTGGTTACCAACTTGTCTGAATCTAGTGAGACAGAACACCCAAGCACACAAGCTACACAAAGCAGGTTTATTATCTATAGATAGGCATCAAGGAATAACATAATCCTAGAATTAATTGCTAGCTAACTGGTCGCCCATGGTTCAAGGAAGCTGCCCAGGGAGGATGGAATCTTGTCCCTGCATGCCCCACTTGTACCCCAGCTGAGGGACCCTGGAGATCCACCCATCCTGGGTTTTATACCCTGAGTCAGGAGATCTGCTGGGCTAAAGTGTTGAAGAACATCCTGTTCTGGGGACACTGGAACTAAGTCCAGCTGTTCCAGCCAGATCCCCTCTTATCTCAGGATGTTGCATTCCTAACACACCGGTAGTTATTCTTGAGAGCAAAAAGCAAGAAAGAGCATAACTGAGTCAGTGCAAGGCCACCTAGAGAATTTTCCTGTACATAGTCCTTACTATGGATATGTTCTTTTTCTCATTTTGCCACAAATAAATGATATGAAAAACTGATAATATTCAGTTACAGGAATGAAACATTAATGTTAGATCTTGGTGGGGGCGAAGGGTAGTGGAGTCAAATCAACCATAAAATGCTCAGAAGCTTTAGGGTCCAATGAAGGCACCTGAGGTTCTAGGTACCTTTTAGAATGTGAACTTAGGTTCACATTGGAATAAAACTTTTTAGATATGATTTTAACATTAACCCACAGAAAATTTAAATCTGTTAAGTTTGGTTTAAATTTTTTCTGGTCCAGGACAGGTGTGATGGCTTACGCCTGTAATCCCAGCACTTTGGGAGGCCAGGGCGGGTGGATCACCTGAGGTCAGGATTTTGAGACCAGCCTGGCCTTGGTGAAACCCCGTCTCTACTAAGAATACAAAAATTAGCCAGGGTGGTGGCACATGCCTGTAATCCAAGCTACTAGAGAGGCTGAGGCAGGAGAAATGCTTGAACCCAGAAGGTGGAGGTTGCAGTGAGCCAAGATTGCCCCACTGCATTCCAGCCTGGGTGACAGAACAAGACTCTGTCTAAATAAACAAATACATTTTGTCTGGTCCAATACATGAGTTAGAAATAGGTTGAATGACATATTGTAATGATGGTAATAGTTAACTTATTGATAACCTATTATATATACCTTGAATTTTAAATCCATATTTTATTTTGGGAGGTATAACGCTGAATCCCTCAGGTACAGGCTTTGGACAGTATCTTAAAAGAGATTTTTTTTTGTGGCCGGGATCAGTGGCTTACACCTGTAATCCCAGCACTTTGGGAGATGGAAGCAGGCGGATCACGAGGTCAGGAGTTCAAGACCAGCCTGGCCAACATGGTGAAGCCCCATCTCTACTAAAAACACAAAAAATTAACCAGGTGTGGTGGCACTCGCCTGTAATCCCAGCTACTCGGGAGGCTGAGGCAGGAGAATTGCTTCAACCCAGGAGGCAAAGGTTGCAGTGATTCGAGATCGCGCCTTTGCACTCCAGTCTGGGCGACAGAGTGAGACTGTTTTGAAAAAAAAAAAAAAAAAAAAAAAAGAGGTTTTTTTTTTGTTTTTCATTCTTATGTTTCTTTTAAGGGCTCACTAGTGTGTGTGTGTGTGTGTCTTCTCAAGAAGTGAGTCACGATAAAAGCAGGTATAGCTTCTGAATGGAGTGCTCTTTTTAACTTGGGATTTGTAAAATAATTTGATGCTTATAGGATTCCATGCTGACAGCTGGAGTTTTGAAAAGGGCACTTCAACAAGAGGAAGCCCTGTAAACCCTTTCTGATAGAGAATTACTAGAGATATCTGGGAAACCCAAAGCAGAAGAGTCTAGCACATCATTACTTCGCTCACCATCTTTGACTTCGGGGATTAATGTGAAACAGACAATAATCTAAATAGACTTGAATAAACTTCCGGAACATTGCTTTGTACAATGTAAGAAATTTACAAAAATAAAATGAATGAGTGAATGAATCAATCAATAAATAAAAAATTGAACTAAGCCACAGGATGGGGGATAAAATTTGTATACAGCAGTTAGTCTTTCTAGCTGCTTGTAGCTCTAGTATATTTTCTTTTGTTATCTCCCACACAGGACTCATCTACTCCCTGAGAAAAGCAAATCTTCCTCCCAACATTTGTGTTTTAAATAGACCACCATTAGGACCCCAGGCTCAAAACATTAATTGATATTAGAGACCCTAAAGGCTTCTGACTGGACTATTAGACATCTTAGATTTCTATTTCCACATTTCCATAGGCAATACCCCCTTTAAGTCCATTTCCCATGTAATGTTGGATATAATACAGTAGTCTGCTAGCTGGTCTACGCAGCCTCATCGCATAGGGAGTAATCTTCGTAAAATTAAATTCAGCAAATATTTGTTGACACCTGTTATACAAACACTGGGCTTGTTGCTATAGGGGATACAAATATGATTAGGACACATCCCCTGTTTTCAAGGAGCTTTATAGTCCAAGGGGGAATAAGATTGGCATAAACATAGCTGACATTCAAGGCACAAGGTGCTACAGGGCTGAACAAAATTATCATTTTGCTGCTCATGAAGTTATCATGATTCCCTGTTACCTTTTGGATCAAATGAAAAATTCTCATTCTTTGTAATTTGACACCTGCTAGCTGTTTACATTTACATTTTACTTCTGTCCAACAAACCTCTACTCTGCTCCTGTCATCTGCGTAATACTCTCATGAACACATTTCATCCACATATTCCTTCTTTCCTTTATTCATTCATTATTTCTGCAAATACTAACTGCCTGTCAGATACTGTGCTAGGTACTCTGGGGGAAACAAAAGTGAATCACTCACTGCCTTGAGCAACTCACTGTCCATTGGAAGGGGATAAACAAAGATTTAAGGAACAGTGTTTTGTAACAGAATGCACAAAGTGCTGAGGGAGGAGAGAGGAGCTGAAGGCCTCGCAGAGGAAGTGAATCCTGCCAGAAGTTGATTAGGTTTTCACCCGGGAGAAGAAGGAGTGGGGACCATTACAGACAGAGCAGCGTGTCCCAGTTCATGGAGGCAGAGCAGAGTGTGGCTCATTCAGAGTGCCGACGGCAGGAATACAGGATGGGAGCTAGTGGTTAATAATAACATTGGGAAACAGAGCTGGATACCATGGGCCTTGACCCTATGCTAAGGAGGTTGTTCTTTATCTTTTGTGCCAGGGGAATCCATTTGAAGTTCAAACAGAGATATGAACAGATGTAGGTCTTAGAATGCTCTAGCAGTAATGCGGAGTATTTGATTGAGAGATATTGGAAGTAGACAGGTCAGAGTGTTGGAATATTCTCAGCCAAAGGGAGAAGGAAACTAAAGTATAAATACATTGAGGAGATCCTAAAATTCTTTTCATAGTAACTTTCTCTAGCTCCTCCCTGCCTTGGTGTCGACATTTGTCAGGACAGAATATATTGTGCTGCAGTAGCAAACAGCCCCAGGATCTCAGGGGTTTGACAGAGTTTATTAAGGCAGGTGACTATTATCTGTGTGTGACTCAATGACAGATGCCTCTTAGTCTTGTGGTTTTGTCATCTCAGCACAAACCACCACATAAGAGAACACTGAAGAGTCTTGCTTCAGCCCATAGGTGACTCATGTTCCTTCTGCCCACAACTCTGCCTAACTCTAAGGTAGTAGAGAGGCATAATACTCTCATATGCCCAGAAGGAGAAGAAAGTTAGATATGGGTGAACTCTAGAAATCCCTACCATTTCATAAACTGATGTCTTTCTTTTTTATAGCCTCAGGATTTCCATAAATTACCTGAACCCCTCTCTACTATTTAGTTACGCATTTTTTTAGAATTATCATCATAAGTTCTGTCTTATGGGTGTGTCTTGTTTCTCTAGCTACCTGAACCTGATTGGGTTGTATCTTCCATATCTTTTAGCTTTTGAAGTCCCTTACCGGTCCTAATCCCAAAGGAGAAGCCAGTAGGCTAAATAAGTGCCTGTGAATATACATAGGGTTGAATTTGGCAGTGTGGCTTTTTTCTAGCAGGGCCCGGTTGCTCTTTCACACACACTCAGGAATCATCTGATTTGTTTTTTTCTTTTGTTTGCTATTTCATGTCCATCAAGTGATTGGAATTTTATTTGAGTTAAAATGAATCAATAAGGATTGGTCTCTCTTTTACTGTAACGCCTTTAATGTCATTTCACCTGTGAGACCCTCATTTCTCGTCTCAGCCTACTGGAAATTGCACATTTACCCTCAACATGACATTGTCTTGGCACATTTTAAAGGTGAACCTGAAAGTTTAAGGGCATCTAAATATGCCATGCTCGCTTCAGTATCCAGTTGGTGAGGTTCAATAGAAAACAAATCAATTGTCATCCCCTGTTGAAAATAAGCACACAAAGATCTAGCTTAAAAAACGAACATTGCAAAATGAATTCACACGCAGTAGAAGGTGAGGTTGAGACCCGTGGAGAACTTTATCTGAGACAGTGTTTGTTTACCTAGACTGAACATTTCATCTTTTGTTGGTCAATCTCTTTGACTTTTTCTTTCTTACTAAGCTTGACTTTTAAAATAAGTGAGAGTCAGTGAAGCAAACCCCACTTCCGATTAGTTCCCCGTAGTATAAAGACAGAATAAGTAAGTATCTCTAGCTTTTGAACATAATCCATAGGAAGTAGGTATGACAGTAATTATTTCTGGTCCAGCACAGAAAGCTAACAGATCAATTCACTCTTTCTCAAGGACCAATTCTACTGCAAACATTTTCTTTCCAGAGAAAGAGAGAGAGAGAGAGAGAGAGATTGAGAGATTGAGAGATTCATTCAGTAGTAACAGGACTTGCTGTTTATCTGTCATCCCCAAAACTTGAAACACTTTACACTAGCACACCTCAGGGGGTTACTTGCTGGCTTCCACTTCTGCCTAAGAATTTGCTATTCTGAAATGTGTGTATAGTCCTGCTTTCTTTTTTTACATTGAATTTGTATTTTAACGTTTTTCATTCTTCATAGCTCAGAGGGAACTTTCTGTTTTCCAGTCATTTCTACCTTGGGACTGCTACAAGTTGAAGTCGTGCTAAAATTGGATGATATAGTACAGACAAAAGTTGAGATGCAGAAAAGGGATTTGAATAGAAGCGCAAGGAAAAAGAACAGGATTAGGATTCAAACCCTCCTCTTAGATTTGTATTTCCTGCCTAGTTTTCTCTTTTTCTTTTTTGAGGCGGAGTCTCGCTCTGTCACCCGGGCTGTAGTGCAGTGGGCGGATCTCAGCTCACTGCAAGCTCCGCCTCCTGGGTTCACGCCATTCTCCTGCCTCAGCCTCTGGAGTAGCTGGGACCACAGGTGTCTGCCACCACGCCCGGCTAGTTTATTGTATTTTTTAGTAGAGACGGGGTTTCACCGTGTTAGCCAGGATGGTCTCGATCTCCTGACCTCGTGATCCACCCGTCTCGGCCTCCCAAAGTGCTGGGATTACAGGCTTGAGCCACCGCGCCTGGCTCTTTTTCTTTTTTTTTTTTAATCTGCTTTGTTTTTTCGTTTTTCTCTGAAATTTCTTTATTTTTCTTTCATCTCTCCCATCTTCCAATTTTCCACTTCTTGTTTTTTGTGGTACCTTTATTTTTAAGATGTATTTCTTTTTCTATGAACACCTCAATTGGGTCATTACTGTACCTGCTTGGAAATATTCCTCAACTCAGAAATCTAAAAGAAAAAAACAAAATCATAACTATCACAATTAACAGCTCCTCATCTTCCTTGGGCCCTACTTAGATACCTTGGGTGTTAGATACAGTATCTCATTTAATTATTCAACACCATCCTATTTAATTAATTTGCTTGAGGTCCTACAGCTGGAAAGTGGCCGAGCTGAGTTTCCTAGTGGTCTTACTCCCAGTGCCAGTGCTCTTAAAGTAAAATCTTGGGCAATTATACAGTTTGTCTTACTGGCTCACATATCTTAAACTCAGAAGAATTCTCAAGAGACCATCTGCTGCCACTCTGGCTCTGATTAGTTCCTCTAATTCCCATGTGCCAACATGCAAAACGTCTGTTGCAATGGACCCATTTAAATCTTCCATGTTAGTTCTGAATCAGATCCTCAAAGTTATTTGGTAGCTGTGCAGTAAGAAAGAAATTTCTCCATTGTTACCGTTGCTGGAAACTGGCTGCTTCTTATGCTGACTCCATTAGTAGTAGGAGCAGCAGTTTGGAGAACCAGGCGCCCTCTCTCACTGTGGGCACCTACTCCGTAATTCTCAGAAGACTCGAAACCATTAACCTTGGGAGAGAGCAGAGAGGGCTCCTGAGCTCAACTTGATATAGATGCTAAAGGTGTTCAGCAGTTGCGGAGTCGTAGCTGTGTTACCTGTTTTGCACTAATTAGGAGTTACCATGAATCTGTTTGACAATTAAGGACAGAGTGAACTTTAAGGCAGATTGGTACCATGGGACAGTAAACAGTTTTCAAGCAAGCAAAATGAAAGCTTGCACCAAGTCCTGTGTTTTAGCAAGACTATAAAATTTCTTTAATAATGTGGATTCAAGTGTATAAATAAAAGTCTGAGGTAGATTTCTGCCACTGAAAAGTGTCTTTCTCAGGGAGTAGCTCTGCTCCAAATCCTTAGTGCAAGTAGTTATGTGTGTGCAGCATCACCCACCAGATGAATAATAATTACTTCAACACTAGACTTACCCAGTTCTTGGATTTCAGTTTTGACCCAAAATGTATCTCATAGCATCCTAGCAGCTTAGCAACTAAATATTTATCTAGAATCAGAAAGCACAAAAAGTTATATTTCTCTTAAAAGTCATACTTGTGAGCAGTATTTTAAGATAAAACTTTTGTAAGTTAAGTATCTTATTCTTGTTTGCTCCCCTGACTGCCCAACTAATTTGTACACCTATGTATCAATTTCCAATCACCTGGGTTTAGGTCCCAAGTGCTCTTAAATCATGTTCTTTTAGTAGGCTATAAAAATACCAGAGGGGAGATTTATCCAGGCTCTATTCTTTGAGGACCTGATGCTGAGTTTCAGGCAAGAGTGCCTTGTCATCGTCCAGAATCCGAGACAGAGACAGCAGCTGGAGTGTGACTTACAGCTAGGATTCAGGAAGATGTGCAGGGTTCAGGGAAAACCTGCATGCCATGTGGTGTCGTTGAAAACTGTAAATATAATTAAGCCAGGTGGATTCCATGACAACAAAGAGGATTAGGGCCTGGGTGGATCTGGTAGACCATTGAGACCTATGTGAATAGATGTCAATTTATTTATATCCCCTCTCCCCAGGGGATAAAAAACAACAACAACATAGTTTGATGTCTAAATGAAGTAATCTCTGGAAAGAAAAGGGAGATTATATTTGTTAAACTGTATAAAAAAATCAGAAGATAATATGGCTTTGTTCACAGTATTACGTAAAGAAGATTAAAGACGAGGAACAAGCTGCTTAAACACTGTAAACTAATTAGTTCTATGAATTGTTTTCCCGAGGTTCATGAGATATGAAACATTGGCACCAGTGCGTGAAATACACTCTGCCTCAGTGCTCTTTTCAATTTATTTTTCTGTTAGTGTCATATGTATGTGTGTGCATATATATATATATATATATTTAGAGAGAGAGAGAGAGAGAGAGAGAGGCCAAAAAGAAAGAGGTTACAGAGGGAGACCAAAGCCTGTGGGATGACTGAGGCTGACATTTTGTCATTTTAAGCCTGGCGTGGGGAGGGTCCTTCTCTAATACCCGGTATAAATAGCAGCTTCATTTTCTGCCATCACAGGCTACATTGCGCAAATGATGTCATGACAAGGTCCAGAGGAATTCCCAATGCTGCTCACAGCACTCTGGCAACTCCCAGTGCAGCTAGGCCCAATCCAGCAGATGCGCCCTTAATTTGTTTCCCAAGATCTGGGTCTTATCTGAGAACAGGCAAGAAGGACTTGGAGCAAGAGTGGGGCCATGTGCCTGACAGACTTCTCATTCACTAGTTTAAACAAGAACTGTTTCCTTGTCTTAAAACAGATTATTTTCTAGGTGGAGGACCAACCAATTAGGTTTTTAGTCTTAAAATAACAGATAAGTACATTTGCCTAATTTAAACAAAAATAGGATTTTTTTTTTTTTTTTTTTTTAAATAGGGTCAACTCATTTTGTCACCTAGGCTGGAGTGCAGTGGCACGATCTCGGCTCACTGCAACCTCTGTCTCCCAGGCTTAAGTGATCTTCCCACCTCAACCTCTCCAATAACTGGGACCACAGGTATGCGCTACCACACCTGGCTATTTTTTTGTATTTTTAGTAGAGATGGGGTTTCCCCGTGTTGCCCAGGCTGGTCTTGAACTCCTGATCTCAAGCAATCCACCTGCCTCAGCATCCCAAAGTGCTGGGATTATAGGCATGAGCCACAGCGCCCACCCAGCATTTATTTTTATGTAGCACATTTTATCTTGTTCAGAAATAGGTCTAACTTAGAAGTGTATGATTACACAGGGCAGTGTTTGTTTTCTAATGTTTAGAGCTGTACTGTATGTAATGAGACCTTATTGTAACCCTGACTATCATCCCTTTTTCCATTTCTTTTTCTTTTCTTTTTTTTTTGTTTTTGAGATGGAGTCTCGCTCTGCTGCCCAGGCTGCAGTGCAGTGGGGTGGTCTCACCTCACTGCAACCTCTGCCTCCTGGGTTCAAGTGATTCTCCTACCTCAGCCTCCTAAGTAGCAGGGATTACAGGTACCTGCCACCATGCCCAGCTAATTTTTGTATTTTTAGTAGAGACGGGGTTTCACTGTGTTGGCCAGGCTGGTCTTGAACTCCTGACCTTGTGATCCGCCCACCTTGGCCTCCAAAAGTGCTGGGATTACAGACATGAGCCACCATACCTGGCGTTCTTTTCAGTTTCTTTTCCTGCATTTATTGTTCAAAAACAGAGGACATCCTCACTCCCAACCATCAGCATTCCCAGATCTCCTGGTCAGAATGAATCACTACCTTCTCTGTATTCTCAGAGAACTATGTATCAAAATATCATCCTTTATTTCATTTTAATAACAAACTTCTCAAAGGCACACTTGCTGTGATCTCCTCCTGCTGGATCCTGGCCCAGTCTGATGGAGAAGGCCATCTCAGCAGTCACAGAAATATCAAATCGATTGAGTTCAGTTCTCATCCAGCCAGATAGTTTCCCCAACCCACTCCTGTATTCAGTGTTGTAGCCTCTCTTCTCTCTTCTTGAAACTCTCCTGAACACAGGAGAACGGAGGGTTTTTCTCATTTGCAGTTGACACTTCTTAGTCTGTATTTCTGGCTTTTGTCTGTCAGCAGGAGAGTCTAACTCCCTGTTGCTTACTGCATGCCTCTTAGTTTGTTTTGTTCATTCTTGTACCTCTAGATCCTAGAACAGTGCCTGCCATGTAGTAGGAGCTCAGTAAATCTATGCTGAATGTCCCCTGCCAGCTCCTGAGGCTCCACAAGTCAGTGACCACACCTATTTCTCTTGTCTACCTAACCTACTTCTTATTTATTCTGTCATTTAAAGCTGTCTCTTTGTTCAGACTTCTGTGATTTCCAACTTCTCTTGCTCACTTCTAAGCAGTCGCCCACCCTTTGAGGCCTGCTTGTCCCCATTGCTCATTCCTTTCACTTGCCTTCACTCCCAGTACAAGGCCTTTGGACAAGCCCTCATTTTGTGTTTCTGGGACTGCTTACTGCAAGAATCTTGTATCTGCTTTCGCTGACTTCTGTGTATCCCCAGCCCTGCTTATGGAGAGCTCTGTGAAGCAGTCCTTTAAGGCTTTGTTTGCTTTTTATGCACTTAAGAACGGGAACCAGGTATTCATGTAATTGATGTGTTGGATACCTCCCCTCTCCCACTAGAATGCTCCTGAGGGCAGTGCCTATGTCTTTAGTCTTGATCCATATAGTGCCTAGGCCAGCACTTTACATATAGCCTGGTGCATTACATTTTTAGGAACTTGAACTCTACCCTTTTTTACACTCTACTAGATATTATAGTTGATGATATTTCTTGTGCCAGTTAATCAACAATTTCTTAGAAGCAGAGAGCATCTTTGATACATCTTTGTACCCCTTCACAGGGCAAGAAATTGTAGGTAGATACAAAATACAGTTGAATTTAATTTTAAATAAAAATAATGACTGTTGAGTGGATAAAAATGTATGACATTTTAGCAATACATTGATTTATGGAAAAATTAAATTTCAGTATTAGTATATATTTCATTAAGCATTCATTCTAAACTAGTAATGTATTGGCTTTTCCCATTTTTAACTAGAGCTTTGTGAATATGAAGCGTATCTGTGGGGCACTTGGGATGTGGAAATATGTATTATTCTTATTTTCTCATGACTTGGTTTTACTTGTATAAGCAGGTACTTAGAGGTTTTAGACATCACATTGTAGAATTAAATCAGTACAATTTCAATTGAAGTTTGGTATTTAATCTTTCTTTTTGAAAAAGGGTAATTTCGGAGAGTACAGGTATTGTACTCAGAATCTTCTTTCCTTTTTCTTGTTTTTAAAAATATACTGGTAGGCCAAGCACGGTGGCTCACGCCTGTAATCCCAGCACTTTCAGAGGCCAAGGCGGATGGATCATGAGGTCAGGAGATCAAGACCATCCTGGCTAACATGGTGAAACCCCATCTCTACTAAAAATACAAAAAAAAAAAAAAAAAAAAAAATTAGCTGGCCACAGTGGCGGGCACCTGTAGTCCCAGCTACTCAGGAGGCTGAGGCAGGAGAATGGCGTGAACCCGGGAGGCGGAGGTTGCAGTGAGCTGAGATCGTGCCACTGCACTCCGGCCTGGGTGACAGAGTGAGACTCCGTCTCAAAAAACAATAAATATATATATACACACACACACACACACGCACATATGTATGTGTATATATATGTGTGTGTGTGTGTGTGTGTATATATGTATATATAGTTGTGTATATGTGTATGTGTATGTATATGTATATATGTGTATACATGTGTATATATGTGTGTGTGTATATATACTGGTATGCATTTTTTCCATTACTTTAAGATAGTTTAGCAAATTGAGACCGTGAGCTCTGGAGCCAGAGTCTGAGACTCAGTTTCTTTGTCAGTATGATAGGGCCAGTAATGATTCTTCTTCATCAGGATGTTGTGAAGACTTGAGATAATACCTGAAAAGCTCTTAGCAAAGTGCCTATCACACACTCATTCATTTAGGTAATATATTACCTAAATAATTACTCATTATTTAGGTAATATATTATTCTTTTGTTTTAATTGGGATTTGTATAGGGAGGGAGTTCTGTATTCGATGGGGGAAGCCTCTGAATGAAAGTCTCATGGACTTTTTGGTGCCTTCTTGTTCATGAACACCAGTGCTCCCTAGAAAACTTCTGTGTCTCAAGTAACCTCAAAACCCATAGCGACAGGAAATCACTTGTTGGCCTGAATAAGGATAGCTATAATTTAGGTTTTTTTTTTTTTTTTTAAATGTGTTTTCATTTATTGAGGTCAGTGCATTTGTGTCGAACAATTGAAACCTGACAAGAAAAATCAAGGGTAGCCTGGGCACTGCTCAATTATTACTCTGATCAGATTTTAATTAGCACCAGATGTAAAAGGAAGTGCTATTTTTATTATCCATTACCATGCACTTGCTTACATATTTACCCTGGGGTTAGAAGTGTTTTATTAATTATTTTTGTTGGCAACTAAGACAGTATTTTGACTTCTGAATTGAAAATTGCCAACGTGTTTAAACACGAATAACCATCATAAGAAATGAACAGTGCTGTTTACCAAGTGTGAACAAATCTCTACAAACTAGAGTAATTTATGGTTAAGATGAGGTCATTAGCCTTAATTTTTATTCATAATGTCATTCCACACTCTGTCATTTACAAATTATTTTTCAATCTAAATTAAAATTACTTTCTTAAATTGAGCCCTTTCAATCAGTATGAATGGTCAACATGTCTTTGTATCTCTTTCGGTATAGTATACTTTCCTGATCAATGGGTTAGCAGTGCTTAATTGTATGTTTTTGGAGCAGGCTTAGAGAAGTATAAAAACTTCCATAAATAAAACGGAAAGTTTCATTTTGGAAAGGAGACTAATGAAATGTGAACCAATCTAATGACAATGGTAAATAGAAGCATGAAAATAATCATTTTACAAAAATAATTAGATAGTACAGGGTTTCTATTGGTTCCAGAAGTAAACTCAGGTGACCTTGTCCTCTTTATTAAGACCGATGAGCTCTGCTTGGTATGTTTCTTCCTTTGCCCCTGCTACTTCTCCGTATTTTTTACATGCAGTCTAGAAGTTTGCAACTTTCATGCTATGTATTTTTTCCTATCTGACTTTTATGACTTCCCCCATAAAATGTATTCGTCGTCTGAGTCTCACAAATCCTAAACTACTTAAAGGCGATGGCTGCATCCATTATGCTGCACTGTGTGTTTGTGTGTGTGCTCTCCTGACATCTGCGTAGATAGCTTCTGAAATTTACAAAACCTTTGTAACTAATCCCATAGGTTAACCTGAGTAGGGGCAGTGTTTGTTGCTGCTAATTACACAGTGGAAACCTTTGAGAAATAGGTCCTTTGTTAATGATAAATTTGAGCAAGCAACTAAACATTCCTGAATAATGCTGAGAATATTACTCGCCTAGGCCTTTATGACTGTGGATCTCTTGTCTGCCTCCTCTTTCTCGGTAGATGTCTGGCCACTGTGCTTGATATGCATATTAATTGCTGGATCAGGAGGAGAAGCAGGGAGCTTCCTTTGGCAACAGGGTGTAACACAAACAGCTGTGTAATGAGGCACATGTGGATTATTAGGTATGACATAATGAGTAGTATTTCTATCATGGCATTATATATCTGTCAGGGTTTTTGGTCAGGCTTTTTCCTTCCTAGGGTTTAATAAACCCTGCTCGTGTATTTCAGTGGTTATCACGAAAAATGGCCAGAAATCCCACTGCTACCAATCAGTTATGCTACCTTTAAATATCAGCCTCTGATTGATAGCTTGTTAAAGTGAGTTTCAAAACCAAGGGGAACTCTCTTTAGAGGAGGTATGCATTTGATTTAGGGTATATTGATTTGCATAATTTAGCAAATAAAGTACTATATAGTTAAAGGTCTGGAGACATTTACTTTTACCTAACTTAAAAAAAAAATCATATATTGTGGCCTAGATTAGTCACATAAGAGCCACCCTGTAAAAAGGAAACAGTGCAGGTAGAAATTAGTCAAGAGAACACAATAGCCACACCTTAAGAAACCTTTCACCTGTGGCTTAGTTATTACTACCAGGTTACCCAAAAGGAAGAAGGGCTATATCAAGAAATAAAAAAGATTTATAACATGTATCCTCAAAAGACACTTGAAAAATAAGGGAATAGGATAAATGTAATTGCCAGAGATCCTTTTACAGTTACAAATACAATGTAGACAATTTTCTAAGCAGTAATACCTCATATAAGAAAGCCCTTTTCCAATATGTATTTTCTGCTTGTTTTAAATCACTTATGCGACTTTAGGTCTAGACTTGTACCTTTAAACAGTGCAGAAAGATAAGAGTTTCTGCAGATACTACTCTATTGATTGCTTAGTTCAAAAGATTATAAATTGCTTCATCTGTTTTAGTGGAAGAGAAAGTCTTAAATAGGTACATAAATATCTATATGTTAATATTATGCTTAATATCTCTTATCTATACATTGACCTATTCCTTATGTTTCTCCGTAGCTTCTTACCAAGAATTTTTCTCTCTCTCTCTTGATAAGCCAGTAACCTCCCTTTTGAAACTGTGTGATGTTTCTCTTTTTGTTTTGGTTACTGGGAGGCTCAGCTGGCTTTCGTGTTGAGTTGCCACACAGCCTTTCCTGTTCATTGTCACAGACCCAGCAGCACCTAGCACATAGTGATACAAATGCTCAGCAAATAGACGCTAAATCAGCAAATGTGTGACATGAACTAGTTTTTCATTATAACTGATTTCCTGTCCACTTCATGTCTGGCTTTTTTGTTTTTAAGCTGTATAAGGTGTAATGATTTCATTCTGTCTGATTCTGATTTGTGAACCACATCAAATCATTTCATCAAGGAGTCAGGGTATAGTATAACCTGAAAGGAATATGCCTCTGTTTTATATACTGTGACAACACAGTTTGGATGTTTCTGTGTGTGAGAGAGAGAGAGAAAGGGAAAAAATAAACATTTTAGGGCCGGGCGCGGTGTCTCACGCCTGTAATCCCAGCACTTTGGGAGGCTGAGGTGGGCAGATCACGAGGTCAGGAGATCGAGACCATCCTGGCGAACACGGTGAAACCCCGTCTCTACTAAAAATACAAAAAAAATTAGCCGGGCGCGGTGACAGGTGCCTGTAGTCCCAGCTTCTAGGGAGGCTGAGGCAGGAGAATGGCATGAACCCGGGAGGTGGCAGAGCTTGCAGTGAGCAGAGATCGCACCACTGCACTCCAACCTGGGCGACAGAGCGAGACTCCGTCTCAAAAAAAAATAAAAAAATAAACATTTTAAAGGTAGCTAAATGGACTAAGAATAAAGCATTTCTGTAGGAACTTCAAATCAAAGAGTCCTGAAATGTAAAATTATAGAATTGGACTTCATAGAAAGCTAATGAAATGTTTCTCCCCAAGTTCTGTCAGATATCCCTATTGAACTGGTCATTTTCATTTGTTTTATGTTTAATGAAACCAGAGGGAGAAACAGCAGGAATAGAAGGGTCTGTTTTGAAACTCTAAACAAGTCACCTGATGACTTTGTTTATCACTTGAACAGCTCTGGGTTCTTGTTTTGAAAATACAGATGCATAAAAGTTTACATATTTCCATTCTAAGTATAATGTGCTCATTTTGCTCTCAAGAATATAGTTCTTCATGTGTCTGTTGGCTGTATGAATGTCTTCTTTTGAGAAATGTCTGTTCATATCCTTTGCCCACTTTTTGATGGGGTTGTTTGTTTTTTTCTTGTAAATTTGTTTGAGTTCTTTGTAGGTGCTGGATATTAGCCCTTTGTCAGATGAGTAGATTGCAAAAATTTTCTCCCATTCTGTAGGTTGCCTGTTCACTCTGATGGTAGTTTCTTTTGCTGTGCAGAAGCTCTTTAGTTTAATTAGATCCCATTTGTCAAAATGCTCATCATCACTGGCCATCAGAGAAATGCAAATCAAAACCACAATGAGATACCATCTCACACCAGTTAGAATGGCAATCATAAAAAAGTCAGGAAACAACAGGTGCTGGAGAGGATGTGGAGAAATAGGAACACTTTTATACTGTTGGTGGGATTGTAAACTAGTTCAACCATTATGGAAAACAGTATGGCGATTCCTCAAGGATCTAGAACTAGATGTACCATATGACCCAGCCATCCCATTACTGGGTATATACCCAAAGGATTATAAATCATGCTGCTATAAAGACACATGCACATATATGTTTATTGCGGCACTATTCACAATAGCAAAGACTTGGAATCAACCCAAATGTCCATCAGTGATAGACTGGATTAAAAAAATGTGGCACATATACACCATGGAATACTATGCAGCCATAAAAAAGGATGAGTTTGTGTCCTTTGTAGGGACATGGATGCAGCTGGAAACCATCATTCTCAGCAAACTATCACAAGAACAGAAAACCAAACACTGCATGTTCTCACTCATAGGTGGGAACTGAACAATGAGATCACTTGGACTCCGGAAGGGGAACATCACACACCGGAGCCTATCATGGGGAGGGGGTAGGGGGGAGGGATTGCACTGGGAGTTATACCTGATGTAAATGACGAGTTGATGGGTGCTGACGAGTTGATGGGTGCAGCACACCAACATAGCACAAGTATACATATGTAACAAACCTGCACATTATGCACATGTGCCCTAGAACTTAAAGTATAATAATAATAAAAATAAAATATTAAAAGACACACACACAAATATATATATATATATATAGTTCTTGACTGGGCCTGGTGGCTCACTCCTATAATTCCAGCACTTTGGGAGGTTGAGGTGGGTGGATCACCTGAGATCACGAGTTCGAGACCAGCCTGGCCAACTTCTGAAACCCCATCTCTAAAAAAAATACAAAAAATTAGCTGGGCGTGGTGGCAGGTGCCTGTAATCCCAGCTACTCAGGAGGCTGAGGCAGGAGAATTGCTTGAAATTGGGAGGCAGAGGTTGCAGTGCGCTGAGATCGCGCCATTGTACTCTAGCTTGAGCAACAAGAGCGAGACTCTGTCTCAAAAAATATATATATATATTTCTTTAAAAACTCTCAAGCCACCTTGGTATCTTCCATCTCATGTATTATAGATGGTCAAACTGTACCATTTCAAACAGGTGCCATGCTGTGAAAAACATAAACACAGTTTGAAATTCACTGTTGTAAAATATTTTGACATTAGGCATTTTTAAAGGATCTGGGAAGTGTTGATATTAATTAACAACATCTCATTGCTCCGGAAACAGTTCAGCCTGCGTATTTTGAGACTGAAGTCATGTCATCTCAGGTAGAACAACCCAAAGGGCTTGCACTTTGAGGTGGTTCTCATGAGAAATATGTAATCAAATTGTGGATACCCTAGACAAATCTTCTCTCTTAAGATGTATAAGTCTTATGCATCAGGATAACAATGTTGCTGACATAGTCCATGAACAGCCTTCAAAATTATACTGGCTTTTCAGGCTCTGTTCCCCTTTAGCAATGCAGCAGATTGAAATAACTTCTGAAGGACTTTGAAAATATTGTGCTACTGAAAGCCTTAAAATCTCTTGACATTTTTCTCCCAGGATCCTCACCAGATCCTTTGACGTGGACCGTGGTGGCATTTTGTTTCTCTTGAGTTTCTTGGACAGTTCATATAAACCACCTTTCTCTTCCAAAACCTTTTGCAGTTTTCTGTGCTACATTTTCATAGGACATTACTGAACACTACAAACCATCTGCCATTTCACACTTAGCTAGCTGAGGTCAGTGATACTGATAGCTGGGTAAGTGTGAAGTATATGAAATGATTAGCCATCTCACAAGGGTGGGATTGCACCAGTACCTGTTTGAAAAGCTCTTGTGTGTTAATCCACAAAGACAAATTAATTATTAACATTTAATACCGTATAACTTACAGGGAGAAAAAAGGATTATTTATTCAGTGTGCTACTGTGACACCTTTGTTCAACAGGGAGCGTGTTACAAATGCCACAAGTAGTAACTTGAGGATACATCCTTTAACAGCTTATTAGTAGTCATTTCCCAGTCAAGTAAACATCTTATCCCAGAAGTTTATTTAGTAAGGCACAATCATATTGTGGAAGCAGGAAGTAACCTCACATTGCACAAACACTATCTTAACAGTGGGACAGAAACTTTTCTAATGACAGTGATCTTTATGTAAATTGTATAGGCCTTAAATGATAGGAACCTAGACAGTTAGGAGTCAATATAATTCGTCCCTTCCCTTAGAATGGCCCTTAATTAGTCATTCATTTACATTGTCTTAGATCTTCAGGGCTTCTTCTTGCCTCTGGCAGGTCAGCCAGCATCATTCTGGAACATGGTGGCCTATTCCTAAAAGGATTTAACAAGATTGAGGTGGTGTTTCCTGTATTAGTCAATATTTGATACCAAGAGGCCTGACATATTTTAACAAAGTTAGTGGCCTAAAGATACACCCTTCAACAGGATAAAGCCATCCCAGAATGCTATAGGTAGGCGAATTGCAATTAAACCATTCCTTGTTGGTAATGCAGAGATGTGTGGTTGCATGACAACACCTCCCGGTATTGTATTAGTCATGCTTGGAGGAAAACTCAACAAGGATTTCTGATCCTCTGGGAAATTTTTACATACTAGATTTGAATTCACACTGTCTGAAATCCTTGAAAACTCCATTGTGGCTGTTCAGTGCTGATGACTATTTCTTAAAGTGGAAAGCAATATGTAAAATATTATTGATTACTTGGTAAACTGAAAAGTGACAAAGACATGGGTGCTTTGGCAAGGGACGCAAACTTCCATGGCTAATGCAGCCAGTCAGGTACCTAAGTGAAAAAATCAGGCCTGGTGTAAAAACTGGGTGAATAATGACCTTGCTGAAAGGGATGCTTGGTCATCCACTTCAGCAGAATATTTCTGTATAAGAAGAATATGGAGCCAGTGGCGTCTGATCTTCCAATTTTTCAAGAGAAGGTAGAAATATGTACTTTATTTGAAATCTCTGGATTTCTAAATGTTGGTTCAGATGACTGAAACATTGTACTGACTAAAACTCAAGTGTACAGGGCTGAAATTGATTCACAGGCCATCAATTTACAATCTGTCTTTTATGGAGATCTATGTCAAAAGCATGATAGTCATGTATTTGCTATGTGGATGTTAAAGTCAAATGAAAATCCAATTGTTAATGAATTAGAATATCGGATCATAACACGTTCTCGAGCTGGAAGAATGTGTCATGGTTTGGTATATGTTCCACACCAAATTGTAGAGTGTTACGCTACCTCTATTTTCAGATTCCTTCTGCTTTGAGAATTGAATCTGTCGTAGTCACATTCTGACTTTGCAGTGAGCAGACACCTGGCTCTTCTTGGTGTGTGTATGAAAAGTAGAATAAGTGGAATTCATTAGAAGCTGGCTACTATCATGTTTAGGGAATTCAAGAATGATATCAACAAGGAGAATGAATAAAAGAAATATTTAAAGACCCAAACTCCACTAAGATTAGTAGACCCAGACTGGGAAAAAAAAAAAAAAATCAGGCCTGGAAGCAATGGGGAATGATGTGGCTTTTTAGAGTCAAGATTTGGGTTGAATAGAGTGTAAGTTTCAGAGACAAAGTTTCAAACAATGTCAGCTGTACAAAGGCTACAACTTCCAACATCAGATCTCCATCAGTAACAACATCTTGGAAGAGGGCAGAATTGTTTGCAGAAAAACGGTGGCTGGGGTCCCTGGAATGAGTGAGAGCAACCCCCGGAGGTAAGGTATAGGTGAATGAAGAGTTCAAGCAGGTGCTGGGGGGAGGGAGACTGGGGGCTCCATTTACAGTGTTGAGATTCCTGCAGGGGCTAAGAATATCAAAGGTTTGTTCAAATATCCTTCAGCCTTTTCATCAGCTCGACATTTGCATCCCTTGGTCCTACCAGCTTTATTTCAGCAGTGAGTACGCTCAGATGACTGAGCCAGCTCACGTTACTGATCTCTATCTGTTTGTCATTCTAGCTCTCTTACCTCCCACATGAGTTGTACCTTTTTGGTCCAAATAAACTGCCAGAGCTGGCTTGGCTTGATCTCTGTGCTGCAGATGTCTCTAATTAACTTGATTGAGACAGGTCCGTGGGATCCTGTTGCACAGTGTGACAAGTCCCACTGTCCTGGGAGGCACTATCCCATCACCTGATGCATGCCTTTTGCTAACGTCCTTTGGGCAAAGTTTATTAATGACTAAAGTCTTCAAGTGCACATAGTTTTAATATGAAAGCTGTGGAGTGATGGTTGCTAATTTGCAGCCAGGAGTATAAGAATTATCTCAAGTTCTCATTTAAATTCTGAGTAGAAATCTCCAGAGACTTTTACTAACAACTTCTAGTGTTTTTAACATCCAAAGTGTTAAAATTTTTATCATCACTAATACTATTAACATTATTATTTGCAGTAACTGAGAGAAACATGGTCTTGACTCACTGCAAGTGTAGACACTTACGATAAAAAATATTTGATGACTCCATCGTAACCTAGTGACAAAACATGTAATAAAAGAAGTGTTTGGAAGTACTGGTTTGACTAGTTGTGAGATCTTCGAGATGTCTAATTAATGTAGGTTAAAATTAGCCCCCAAGCATTGTAAAGAATGGATTTGTTTTTACTTCCTTTAATATCTACATTTACTCTTGTTTTTCTGGAATAATAAATTATTCAATCAAACTTTATATTTTGTGTGTATGGTTTTGTGCATGTGTTTTCTATAAATATAGCTTTTCGGAAATTGTGTATATCACTGCAGACTTAAGGCTATTTATTTGCACTCTTTGAAATAATATAGCAGTTATTTCTAAAACATATGGACTAGGATATAACTTATTAAATGTTAAAAGAAGCTATAGATAAATCTTCAACTACATGTAAGAACTACCACATATGTAATATCACTGCCTTTATTATCCCCTATAGCTACAACACCAAACTATGAAGGAGAATACTGTATTCTTTGATGTTTAAATTCTTTTTTCGTTAGTTACCATTCACATGTGTATGGATCACCAAATACATCTTTTCAGCTGTTGTAAATAATCACAATCCATGGTCCAGCATCACTAAGCAACATGGCCTTGCCCTACCCATAATTTGCAAGTGGATTCACCTCTTAGTAGAAGTAGTTCATTATCAGTCATCCAGGCTACATTATTCAGTTGGAGGATTAATGTTTCTATCATCAACTGACTAGCATGAATTTGTAGACCATGTGCCCCAAAATGAAGGATTAAGACAAGATAGTGACATGATCCTTATCATTGCCAAGGAATATAAAATGTTACTGGGACCATGTCTCAGATATAGAAAAGATAATCTCTATAACTGCACCCTTCAAGTGTAATAATATCCTCAGTCCTGTGCAGTCTCAGAAAGGGAAGAGATCTGGGTGGGCTATGAAGGTAGCGAAAGCTTAACAGAACTTAACCACTGAAGAAAGCCCAGCGGAGGAATGAGGGGGAATTGGAGGCAAAGGAGGGGTTCAATAGACGCCTGAGGTAGGAGTTTGCACAGCAGGTGAGAAGACCAGGTTACAGAAGAGTCCTGGGAATTGAGGCTGCCTAGGTTCCATGGTACCAAAATATGGGGGGTGCGAAGGACCAAGCACAAATTAGAATTGATTTTACAGAATAGGGAGTCACTGGGGTTCCTAACCTGGGAAAGCCTGATGAATTGGGAGGCAATAAAGGCGACAAGTGAGACCAGCTAGAAGGTAATTATACTAATTGCATGAATGACAATAGTCTTGCATGAGCCTGTGGTATTAAAATGGATTCTGAGAGATCTGAGAAGGATATCAAGAAAGACAGAAATCAGAACATGTTAGTAGATGAGTTTTTCTTGAAGAAAAGAGATAAAAAAAATCTTTCTCCTGATTTCATGTATTTTTATTTTTAATTTTTTTTAGAGATAAGGTCTTGCTATGTTGCCTAGGCTGGTCTCGAACCCCTGGGCTCAAGTGATTCTTCCGCCTCTGCCTTGTCCTGATTTCATTCTATCATTCTTGTGGACATGTCCACCACAGAGTACAGAATAGGGAAGTGAAATTTCAAAAAGTTTAGTTTATCCATTATCAGCCATGTTAATATTTAAAATATTAAAGGGGAGAATAATTTATGGATTGTTGAAGGACTGCTGAAATTGAGAATTGATATAGAATTTAGAGGCACATCTTTAAACTCCCATCTATGCATCATTAGGAGAAAACTTTTAGCAATTGACTGATTCTATCAGCTTCTCTGTTTAGTCCTCCAATTTTAATCAAATAAGACTGACACAGGCATTAATGGTTTCACTGCTGTTATACCATTCTTTCTGGTCAAGTCTCAATGCTGACATGCATATGATAATTGGAGATTAGTCATTTCCTTGGATATACTTCATCATCCTCAGAAGCCGTACAATGACGATTGGGTGTCATTTGCTTTGGGTCCAGCTTGGAGGCTTAGAGTAGCATCTCTGGCTATTCAGATAAGCCCTATCAGGATCTGAGTGCTGTATGGTAGCCCCCGAAACAGAAAGTTAGTGTTCCCAGGACTCTCACTGTAGCCATTTTTCAGAACTCAAAGCAGACGGCAAGAGAGTGCCAGATTTGGCACTTACAGGGTTATCATTACAGCAAAGGAGCGGCTCTCCAACTGTAGGTGTGCATGTGAGTTTCAGAGCCCCTCCTAATGAATTTTAGACTGAGAATCTCATTCTCCTGAACTATCACTTGAGAATCAGAGTAATTATTTCCTATTGCCCTTTGTGGAATACAGTTATAATTGCATTACTGTTAACGGTGTTCGCATTAACACTTAATTGTTAATGTCCTCCTAATTTGGAGGAAATCATCACCTCTTCATATTTCATTGCTAGAAAGAGTTGTTAAAGAGAATAATTTGAAGCTTCCAAATGGAGAAACGAGAAATGATGCTAGAATACAGAGGCGGAATTTGTGGGATGATTTCTCTTTCTGGTATTTGTGTGTGCATGTTTGTTTTCTTTTAAGGTATTATACGTCTACTTCCTTTTGAGGTTAAGCCGCAATGCATAGTCGTTCACTGGAAAGTAACAGGGATTCTTGTGGTGTGGAAACAGCTCTTGGGTGCATGGTAGAAAAAAGAAAAAAAAAAAGGGCAGTAACTTTCTCTCATAGCTGACATACTGTTTGAGTGTTGAAAGACACATTAACAAGAAAAGAAAGACACCACTGTGGCAAGGTCAGCCAGAAGGTGGTGGGCTATAGGCCTTGACTTTCAGATGATTGTTAACTTCTTCCTTTACAATATACTGAACTGCCTGTTAGCAACCAAGCCATTCCTTGGCTTAGCTCCGCAGCAGGAAACTGAAATATTTTGAGAAGTCTTTATTCAGGCTTACAAAAAAAAAAAAAAGAAAGAAAGAAAGAGGAAATACCAAAATTATATCAATCTTTGAATCTGTTAAGGGGAATATTGTTTAGGGCATTTGAGGATCTATTTTCTTTTGAGTGTAGGATGGGCAAGTCTGTACCACTGATTTGGAACTTTCTGATGGGCCTGAAAGTGTAATTGCAGTTGAGGAACGCGGAGAACAGCTTAGCTTCATGGATGCTGGGCCCGGGCAGTCACATGGGACCCAGTGTTCGAAAGGGCCTGGTGTTTGGTTTAATGTTGTGCTGCTACTGTCTTGAAATTCTTAATAATGTTTTAACAAGGGGCCCCACATTTTCATTTTGCATTGGATCCTGCAAATTCAGAATGCTAAGTAAGCACTTAGCTGGTCCTGCTCAGCATTCATTGGTGGTTGCAGCAGAATGTGGTTTAAATTTTACCAGGTGTGCTAGAATCTATATTCTCCTCCATCACCCATAAGTAATTAAATTCTGTGCTCCTATCAACACATAAACTGGTTTGACAACAACATTTCAGACTTGTTCTTTTGTAAAAATATCATTTAGTGAAGCAGCTGTATTTCCTTAATGCTTACATGATGCCAAATAACCTGTATGGCCTTTTTTTTTTTTTCCTTTTCAATTGTTTTATTTCTACATCACATGTAGCTGATGGTTCCTTGTTAAGAAAATACAAAGAATTAATTAATGAGTTTAGTTTCATGAGTTTTAATGTGTGCTTTCAACCAAAAGAACTGTGAAAGCTGGTAGAGTGCCAACACTGGTGAGGTTTTAACACTTGCACACCCAGGAGCACATTCCTTAATTTCTAAGGGTGTGATTCTTTAGTGCTGGAAGATTTCAAAAGCACCTCCAGACTAGGAGTGACTTCTTCTAAGGACGGTCACCTGGCACCATTCAGTTCGGAATGGACCTTTCAATGATTCCTGCTAGCGGAGCTTGATTTCTTATCAAGTTATGCACTGACAAGTGAGGAACTGCACCATTCATTTTATTTCACTCTGTGACTCATTAGCTTTATTTCTCATAAACACCCTTCCCTTCCAAGCACAATCTAAAAAGTTCTGTCATTAAAAGCAATTTTGTTTTTCCTGCCTAAGGGTGACTATTTTCAAGAAAATATGTGCATTTTGACAATGTGAGTCTTGCCTATTTAAAGCTACGAGTATAATTTCTTTTTTATTGGGTGATAAACTTTCCTTCTGACAAAACAAAGGAGAGTCAAGATTTCTTCCCATTTTAAAAATTGTGATTTTTGCATTTCTTCACACGTTTTAAAGCACATTTTGCATAACTCTGCTTTTAAAAAGAATGGTATATGGCTTTGTATGTTGTCAGTTCTACAAAGATGTCAGTGGTATTGGGCATTAAGCGAAGTGTGATCATGAAAATAGAACAAAATGCTATGTTATAGTTGAAAGTTTGGCTTTAAGTGCTTCACCACTATAGCTATAATATGATTATGAATTTCCTATGAAAAACCCTAAGCCTGATTTTGATGTCCACATGTATGTAGCCTGTGTTTGTTACCTCTTTCTGATGATTTTTGATTTTCTGGGCAAAGGAAAGGACCTTGGACAGTGGGTCACTGGTCTCTTTCCTGCTTCTGCCTGGGAAAGACAGCGTGGTAATATTTCCATGCCCTGCCTCTGGGTCTGCTGCCATTAGCACTCAGAGCTGGCTTTTCCTGCTGACTCTCACTCTTATATTTTACTTCTAGGTCAATAAAGCCCAAAGGTAAAGCTGCCTGATGAACAGGCTCTGAGACCGGATTTCTCACACTTTGGTTATCCATGTGCCAGCTTCACAAATTTTGCCATGTGCACATATCACCTATGTCAGAATTTACTTAATATTTTTCTTTCAAATAGACACTAATCTTTTTACTTAATTTTTTTCATGGAAACTTTATAGCTTTTTTCTAAATGTCCTTTTGCTATGAATGTACATATTGTCATAAGCCAACAAGCCTCAGATCCAGAAGCCTGCTCTTTCTCTCTATTGAAAGGAAAGATTAGCCAGTGCTAGAGAGGTGTTAAAGATCTATTAGCACTATACTGAGACTTTTTTTTCTTGACTGCTTGAGAGAAGATTCATACTTTTCTCATTACATCATTCATTGTTTGTTAATGCCATATCCACATACCCCGTGTAGTTCTCCTCACACTGCTAAAGGTCTAGGTATTCACTTTGGAAGTACTGTCCTAAGTGATGAGATCTGACAGATGCTGAGAGGGCGCCTCCGCTTGTCATGTTGTCTAAAATTCCACCATTACAGTCATTCCTTTAGATTTATATTTCGATTTTGTTCAGTAATTACCTATTTAAATGTAAATTACTCTCTAACCTCTTAGTAATCTTCTAAAGATTGGTTTTCCTTATTATTGAGACTAAGGCTCCATCAATGAAGATAGGCTTGAAATCTGGGCTGTGGAAGAATAAAATAAATACTTAAGGCAAACCTAACACTCTTCCCAATTAATTTAGGATTGTTGTCTCTTCTTCAGTATTTCTCTTAGCCTAGTATAGCACCTTCCATTTGCCCCAGTTCCAGCTATCACACTTTTCACAACACTGGAGTCAAATGCCAATGCTTCTGGAGCCCTTCCCTGATGGCCCACCCCAAACGCTGAAGCCTTTGTGCATCTCACCTACCAGACTCACCACACTAACTTACAGACTAGGGATTTGTGAGCTTGCCTCATCTCTTGTAGACACCGAGTGAGTGGTGTACAAACAGGAGATCTGACTTCATTAACTGTGACAGAAAGTGAGAAAGACAGGTGTCTCAAAGCAAGCTTCTTTCAGTCGATCTCATAAGAACATTCCTCATGCAACACAGCTGGGAAGGGTAGCATTCCATTCACCCAGATTTGGCCCTGGGACATCAGCCTTGTTCTCCTGTGCATGAATCATTAAAACAGGCAGACATTGAGGCTTGCTGAGGTGTGGCAGTGGAGAAGGGAATCTGGGAGAGAGAAACCTATTCCAGCATTTCAGCTCTGGTGCGGGGCTCTGCTTGAGCTATCTTTCTCCAAGCCTAGCTGACTGAACAGGGAGGATGAAGTATTATCTCTGCAAAGCATAGCAGTGACTCAGCATTTAATACCTGTACCTTTGACACATTATGGCTTAACACGACTTAAGAGCTGTCTATTGTCTCTAAATCCACAGTGGAACTTTGGTATCATGACAGAAGCTTTGGCAGTGCAGGGGCAGACTATTTCAGCAATGGGCTGCATCTCTAAATAACTCAAGCACCATCTTTGGAATCGAGGTGTAATGAAAAGTGCTTTGGAGTCACAAATATCTGGGGTTGGGTCCTAGCTCTGTACTTAGGAGCAAGGTGACTTGATGTGAGTTAGTCTGCCTCCTCCTGCTCCCGACTTTCTCCTGTGAGTGAGAGCTGAAAATGAAATACCCAGTCTTGATTTCACAGCGTGGCTGGGTGTAGTGGGCAAGGCAGGTGGTTGCAGAGCACGCTGCACATGTCTGGTACCAGTAGTCGTGAACCTGAGTTCGTTCCCTTTTTCTTTGTTTTTCAGTGAGGATCTCAGGCTCTATCCTGCTTGGATTGTGTGTGCATCTTTTTAAGGGGCCTTTTTCTTCCCCCGTGATATGCTAAGACACCATGGCAGTACATTTAAAATGAGGGAACATCTCTGCAAGCAATCTGGACTAGGCAGAGATTGAACAAAGACTATCACCATGATTGTATCCCTACATTTCTTATGCTGCTGTGATGGATTTGCATGAGAATAAAACCTCTGGTAGTTATTAAACTAGCTATTTATTTGATTTTCAATTATGTTGCACTTAAGTTCTCAGAAGCTAACTGTCATCACTTCATGATTGCCATGTCGGCTTTGCTGTCATTTTGGCTCACGCTTTATGAGGCAAAGCCACATTTAGGTGGCGTCTTTGGAGTAAAGTGGTAAAACCTTGGTGTTCTGCCATATTATGAGCTGTCCAAGACTCATTTTTAGGACTCACCTGTCCATATTAATTCTTCTAATGTTCTACATAAATTGTGACAGAACAAGATCTAGGAAACAGGGAGAAATGACTTTGGGTTGTCATGTTAGGTAACCGTCAACCATTATCTTTAGAGGCTTAAAATGTTGATGTTCACTCTTTCCGGTATGTAAGAAAAGATGGCCTTCGCAGGGCCTTGGAAAGAAGTGAAGGTGAAATCTGCTGTAATGTAAGTCATAATTTGGGTCACACTTGAAAATGAAAAGCTTTGCTGTCGCTGTTGGTAACCATTGGCCTAAGGAAAAGCAGTGGTTCAGAAACTTCCCTTGAATTGTTTTTCTTAAAAAAAAAAAAAAAAAAAAAAAAAAAAACGAAAAACAAAAAACCTCACACAGAATGGAAAGTTTGGGTCACAGGTGTAAACCCTTAGGCCGTGCTTCCTCAGTGAGCTCAGTGCTGGTCTCAAGGACAAAAAAGAGAGAGAAAAAAGGAGTTTTGCATTAAAAACAGATTTACCTCTCCAGGCAGAGGAACGGCTGTGAACACAGTCTCTGTCAGGACACAGAGTGAGGAGGGAGAGTTGGAAACAGTAGTTGTGGACTTCAGGTGTTTATTTTCCCCTCTCCTCTTTCCTGGCATGATGAATTTTGCTTATGGATTTGGTTTTGCTTCAGAATTCTTTCTGTGTGATAAGTGAGGGTTAGCTACTTGGGGACTGGTAGTTAATTTGAGCCTGTGGGCAACTCCCCTCTTGCCTGGGATTGTATTTGTAACGTTTTGCTCTGTAGGTTTAACTAAACTGTCAGGATAGCAGAGAGCTGAGTTATTGGACTTCATTGTAGGAAGCCTAGGCAGGCAATGAAACTGTTCACCTTAGAGAGGGAGCAGTGCAGCAGAGAAGGAGAAGGTCTGGGCTCAGAATCCTCTGTGATGCTTTGTTTCTCTGGAAAATTAAATGCAGAATTTCTCCCCTTTGCTCCCCGAGGATGTACACACAATCAATTCTGAAGCAGCAGCATCTCCTCCATGTCTTGCCCCACCTTTGCTAAAGTACAATCTTGCTGTTTTTCATTTATTCTGGGGCTGGGGCAGGGGCAGGTGTGATGCTTGTCATCTTCACCAGAAGGTTTCCCGGGGCCTGGGTTGTGACAGGCGTAACGAAGATTGGAGGGATATTCTGAGACACATACTCCTGGAGGACGGCAGAGTGGACCAAAGCTTCCTTTTGGTGCTAAATTGCTGAAGTGCTGCTGGCCCCGGGGCTGAATTCTCACCAGCCCAGACTCCAGAGGTTAGGAGGTTAGGGACAGGTTGTGCCTCAATTATTTCCCTGCTTCTTTTTGAATCCCATAAAATTCCTATTGTCTCCTCACTGTAGTCATTGCTTCTGGTTTAAAGATTCATAGTAAAACTGCCCAAAAGCTCTCCTGGGCTTTGAAATTATTTTCTTAATGCTTTTAACCCACTTCCCATGCTGCTGTCATACAGAGTAAACCGTGATCTAAGATGAGGTACTGGATGCCACATGAACATTCTCCCAGGTAGGTACTTATGCAGCTCGGTGGCTGTGACTTCTTGCCTTTGGAGTCAACATTAGAAACTTCAAATCGTCCTCACTCACAAGGAACCAAAGTGCATATTGTATTTGATGGAAAAAGAGGATATGGAAGCATATGGAAAAATATAGAAAAGCTCACTCACTCTTAATGAATTTTAAATTGATTATAAGAAAATTCTTATAGCTCTAGCATCCCTGAGTTACTTCAAGCAAGTTTTAATTATTTTGTGCCCTGAATTTACATTGACTATCAGAATTCTTATAATTCCTCTTTATTTACTCTCTAAACTGTTTAGATCAATTGTTTTTACCAAATATCACAATTCCTTACTGAATCTGAATGTTTTATAAATTATATATACACATACACAAATATGTACCTATGTCTCTAGTTTTTATTGGAAAAATATTGGAAGACAATCCTGAAAATCTTAGGTGTAGTAGTTTAGCTCTTTAATTCTAATGTTATTTTTCTGATTATAAAATAAATGTATTATTGAGGAAAATTAGAAATACATATATTTTAAAGTGCACTGATGAAAGTGAGCTTTATTCATAATGCTACCATCCAGAATATATTATATATAAAGTCTGAGATATATATGTTTGAATGTGTTAACATGATTAAAATTATTCTATATATTTTATTGTATACTGCTTTTTTATTTAGTGATATGATGTTTATTTTACTGGAAAAATGATCAAACTGAATTGCCTCAAAATCTTTGGAGAATGGTTGTGGTTAGATTTTAGAGCAAAAATAAAATTAAAGACTTTGAATTAAAGACTATAGAACTGGAGTTGCCCTTGCCTCTCCATCTAATCTCAGCCACCCCACTCCCCGTTTCATAGATGAGGAAACTGAACCCTGGAGAGTATATGACATATTCAGCATCACGATGGACGCCAGTGACTGAATAGGGACCAGAACCCATGTCTCCCACCTCCTAGCAAGCTGTATTTTCTTTCCAGTACAAATCATTGTGTGATATTTCTCCTTATTCCTATTAATGAACTCCAGATTCATGAACCTTTGACTCTTAGCACAAAGAAACAGTGTGAACCATTCATACAATGGATTTGGGAGTGTCAGGAAGAAGAGAACCAAAGTTGGTTTAGCTGAGGCCACTGAGTTGCTTATTAGACAGATGTGATGCTTTTCCATCTTAGGGAGCAGGCATTCTGAGTAGCACTGTCCCACAGAGCAGGGTGCAGTTTTACATTTTGCCCGGTATTTTCATCTCTAATCTTATGTTTTTATCATCGCAAAGTCTCTGGGAGATTGGTAGGGTTAGTGTTCCCATTGAATTAGTGACTTAATTCTGGGAATGAAAGAACATATTAGCTCTACAAGGGCCCTGCCCTGTGTGATGCTTTAGGTCTAACTCATAGTGTGGACCCATAGCTGTTTACCATGGAACTTTCTGCACTGTGGTGTGTATTCTGGAGCAACATTTCTATTTAACATGAGGCTGTCAGTTCAGCAATACAGCATTTGTCCTGTTTGTTCATTTGATGTCGACATCAAATAAAAGTCACAATCCAGAAGCTATTTACATAAACAAAAGACGATCTTTGATTTTCTCTTTTTTGCTCATCTCTTCCCCTTTCTCTCCTTTCTTTCTTGCTGATTCTTTTTTTCTGCAAACCTCCTCCCCAGCACACTCTATCCTCCTTAGCTCTTCTGATCTGTCTCAGTTCTTCACTCTTTGCAGTGAAGATGACAACTTCATGCAGTTTTAGGACCTCAGCGTTTTTGTGTGGGGTGCATGTGTATCTGTCCGTCTGCATCCTGGCATTTTCTGGATTTCTGCAGTGATCCCAGGGTCTAACCACACATGCCGCAAAAAGAACATTCTGAAGAGTTGCAGGAAATAATTGATGAAGAGGTTGCTCTGTGCAGGGCACACTGGAATTTAGTTAATGTGTAGCCTGAAGCAGAAAGTGCCTGGCTGCTTTCAGGGCCCTTTCAAAACATGTACAAGTATTTGGTGAGAACTTCAGAACTCAGTTAAGCTGTCTTTGATTCCAAAGATATCCCTAGGGCCAGTAAATAAATTACAGATGCTTTTTTTTTTTTTTTTTTTTAAATGTACTCAATGCCTATATTAAATAATTGATTATTTATGAATCAACATAACTAAATAGGTTAATCAAGTTATTGCTGGATTTGCTTAATTTTCCCCACTTTAAAAAAAATAATGCCTTGTTTAAAGAGGTAATAACAGGATCTTTCGTTATTCTCACATAAAATTAAACACTTTTGACCTACAGAAGCAATGCTGCATCTATAAGCTGATCTAGGTTCACTCTAGTTGAGTGCTGGTTTTCCCCTGTTCTCTCTTGCTTAGAAAACAGTCTTTCCCCCCGTCCTTTCTTGCCTCAATTACAACCTATAGAAAAGGTCTTTTTTTCCACCTCTATATTTAATGTCTGACATATTGTGCCTCTCTTTGGGGGTATATCAGCTGGATTCCCAAAGATGTTGTTTGGGGCTTGAACTCAGTGACTTACTAAGTGGTACCTTGCTACCCTTAAAGAATTCTACTGAACAGCTTTCTCTCTACTGTTGGCAAGTTCTGTCTCTACGTGTATATTCTCTGTCCTTGCTTCATCTGAAAACTGCTTAGATGTTGTGATTATAGATATTTTAACACATGCTTTTACTGTAGTCTCTCTTTTTTAGGAAAATATTAATCTTTGTCCTTTTGCTTTTTCATTTTTAAATTTCAAGGTCTCCTGGAGCCTGGGAATTAGAAGAGATAGGAGGGGTCATCACCTAGTCTGATTCCTACTTCTTTTACTTAAATACGCAGGTGGTCAGAATTTGAAATTTCCCTACTCTGAAAACACAAAGAAATACAGGGCAAGTTTCAGAGATGCTGGACTGTTGTGCCTGAGATTGTGATTGTTCTCTTTGGTTTTGATAGCTACACCCACCGTATTTGCATGACAGATGTGGAATGAATACCGTGTCCTTTTGTTTTTCTCATTGAATATCCTAGGATATTTTTCTAACGGGGAGGGGTGCTAATAACAAGCCTATTTTCGCTTGTTTTAATGACTAGGTGTATTCCTCTAGCAGTCATAGATGCACATGCGAAGACACAGCTTTCCTTAGGGAATTTGAAATTGATTAGCATCTCTGATGAACCTTTAAGGTTTATGATAACGTTGGTGCCATTTATCTTCTCCCTGTCTTCTGTTTTTTGGTTAAGATATCAGAAGTAGGTCAGTTACACTGAAAGCTACTTTCAGGGTTTTGTTTTTGTTTTTGTTTTTTTCACACTTTAAATTACAAAATACCTTAGTTTGCTCAAATTTATTTTTTTACCAAAAGAGTAAAGAAACAGCTGATACCTTCTCTTAAGAAGGAGGCTTTACTCACTCAAGTTTTCAGTAAATCAGCTACACTGATATACTTGCTATGTGACAGACTGCAACTGAGCCTCATTATTCATACATGTCTGTGTGATGTTACTGAATCAATTTGTGCTGTATCCATTTTGCACTCATGGATAGTTCACGGTCCCTTATGAGCAGAAATAGTCAGCAGGCAATAATAGAAGACATGGAGCAGAAATGGTTAGGGCCCATAATCCTTTGCTCCATGGTGCTAGATCCATGTCTTAAATTCATTTTTAGTGTCTTAAAAAAAAATTCTCGTCTCATCAATATGAGGATGGCATCAGCAAAATCAAAAAGCAGATACTTTCCAAGCCTTTACATATGTTCTGCTTTTATTCCAATACAGATTGTTAAATGAGGGCACAGAAAAGGTCTCTACCTCTTGATTAGCAGAGTAGGCCATTCCTGCATGGAATTCCTTATTGGCTACGGTAGTCTTCTGTATAACACAGTAACCTTTCCTGATTTAAAACCAGAAAAGCCAAAATTGCCCTCTGCAACATACAAAAATGTTACCTCTGCAGTGGTTAAACAGTTCCTAAGGCTAAGCGTTTGAGGCGTGCAGAGGGCAAGGGAGATGAAGTGGTGATGGCCACCTGTAGCTGCTGCTGTCTAGCTGGCCCTGCTGTTTGTTGGCAACTGGAGACAAAGTTAAGGCTATTAAAACTGACTCCAGTCAAGCCGCCCTTATCATCTGATGTTTCCTCATATGAGATTCCAGGTGGTGCTGCCCCACTGAGACAGTGTAAACTCACCGATCATGCTTGAAGCTAGGAATTTTCTTCTGCTGTGCCATTGCTTGACAACTCAATTCTGACCACTTTCCTTCCACTCTTGTGGAGCAAAGGAAGAAAATCTCAACTCTCACAGGGTCTTCAATTTTTTTACATTTACAGAACTCCAGGAGATAATTTTTGCAGCACTGTCCTGGAATTCAGGAATTCACTCTACTCTAAGCTTTGCCATTAATGAACTTGGCAATGTTAGCCAAGTGACTTCACCTCTCTGGGTGTCAGTTACTCAACTATAAAACATGAACATAGGATAAATGATCCTCAGGCCCACTTCACTTTAACCATCTATTTATCTGTAGTTCTACCCTTTGTTAGCTTTGTTGTTCTACATTTCTTTTTCTTTTCTTTTTTTTTTTTTTTTTTTTTTTTATGTTTTCCAATTGATTTTCTTTTTTTTAGATGGAGTTTTGCTGTGTCACCCAGGCTGGAGTGTGGTGACATGATCTCAACTCACTGCAACCTCCGCCTCCCAGGTTCAAGCGATTCCCAATTCCTCCTGCCTATTTTTTTTGTATTTTTGGTAGAGATGGGGTTTTGCCATGTTGGCCAGGCTGGTCTTAAACTTCAGACCTCAGGTGATCCACCCGCCTCAGCCTCTCAAAGTGTTGGGATTACAGGCGTGAGCCACTGCATCCAGCCTCCAATTGATATTTTGAGGTCCTAAAATAAAACACTGTTAATTTAAATTTAATTTGAAGGAAGAAATGCTCCTTAAGTCAAATAACAAAGAATTGTCAGGTATATATTTATAAAAAAGTATATTTTGGTGTCAAGGTACAAAAATCAAAATTTGTGCCTAGAAATCCTTTATAGAGAATCAAACAAACAAAAAAAGATCTAGACTGTATTTAATATCAGCAATATCCTGAAGTTTTCAATAAAAAAAGACTAAAATTATTCTGTCTCTTCCCCTGATATACAATGGATGATTAAAGTTTCTCTTGCACACGATAAGAAAATACTTCTTAAAAACCACTGAAGTGATTTGGTCACTGTAACAATTGTTTTAAATGGTGTGGTGAGATAGATGGCAGTTCAATGCATAGTTTCCCTCATGATTTTAGCAAATAATTCAAGATTCCCATACTGATGTTTTCAGCACTCTGTTTTCTGTATCACAAATTTTTTTATAATGACGTACTACTTTGTAACTGTGGTTTATTGTCCCACCACCTCCAAAAAGGCTTTAGCAGTCCAGGTTCCAGGCACCTTGTTTCTCACCTTTGTACTTTTTGGTTTCCTCATGCTGCCCATCCTATCTAGAGTGCCTCTGCTAACTGTAGATAACTCCTGCTCAAACTTTGACTCGGGTAAGCCTTTTCTTATCTCCAAGGCTATATTTGGGATCCCACCTTTACATCTCAAAATGTAATTACAAGTTTATGGGTCTGTCCCCTGACTAGGCTGAGTTCTTTGAGCAAAGGAATTATTTTCTATTCATCCTTGTACCCCACAGTCCAATGTGATACATAGCACATAGTTAAAGCTCAGGGAAGGTGTTTGAATGACTGATTGAAGGCATATCAGATGAAACTGTTCAAATAATTGTAACAACTGTAAAAACTGTGAAGAGGTGAGGGAAAACAAATATATCAAAAGTGGTATCTTACTCTTATTGAGCATTACATTTAACTCTGACTGCTAGCCAAGCCCAACAATAAATATGATATGATCAACATATAGTAGAAAATAGTGTGGTTTAGAGGGAACAGCATGGGATTTGGAAGAGGAGATAAGAGGACTTGAATCTTGGTGCCACTACTGACTAGTAACCTTGAACACGTTCTAAAATCTCTCTTTATCTGTTACTACATCTGCAAAATGAGAATAACAACACCCATTTCTTAGAGTTGTTTTAAGGAGCAAATGAATTAATGTATGTGAAATGAAGGTAGTTGCTGCTCCTATGTGAAGCAATTCAGAGGATCACAATGTTTTTGTTGTTGTTGTTGTTTTGTTTTAAATTAGTAGAACAGTTGTGCATTTATAGAAATTGAGCAGATAGTACGGAACATTCCCATATTCTCTCTCCTGCTCACACTTTGCCTTATTATTAGCTGTGTTTTTTTTTAAAAACTAGGTAACTTATTCAAATAACATGGTAAAATAAATACAGTCAGCCCTCCTTATACTAAATGGTTGCCACATCCATGGACTCAACCAACCTTGGATTGAAAATATTTGAAATAAAAAGTGTCTGTACTGAGCACGTACAAACTTTTTTTTCTTGCCATTATTCTCTAAACAATACAGTATAACGATGATTTACATATTTTTTCATTGTATTAGATATCATAAGAAATCTGGAGACGATTTAAAGCATACAGGAGAATGTGCATAGGTTATATGCAAACACGATGCCTTTTTATATCAGGGACTTAAGCATCCATGGATATTGGTATCTGTGGGGGGTCCGGGGTCCTCGAACTTCAGACGCTGAGTCAAGGATCTAGAGTGCCTTCCTCAGGTTAGAGACTATTCCTATCACCTCTATGGAGTACAGTATTAAAACGAACTTTCTTTTGGAGAACTTTAGATCGTAACAGGTCAGCAATGAACATGAAAGCACAAAACGTTGTGTGAGTTGTATATTAACAGCATTTGGAATTTTAAATCCACACATTTTAAATCTGTTAAAAATGACAAAGGGGACCTTTCAGTCAGAGTTGAGCGGGCCACTAAGGCTGTTCATTGGTAGGTTGACTGGAGAGCCTGTGACCCTGTGAGCCCAGCTAATCTTGGGCAAAGAGGAAAGGGGTACAGAGAGTTTGACCTGCAAGTAGACTCCCTACCAAGAACACAACACTAAGCATGAAGGGAAGCAGTGTACACTAGCAGAACAACTGTGCTAAGGGTCAGAATGAACATTCAGGGTTGTGTGGATTCTTGGGATGCTTTTTGACTAGATAAGCAGCATAGCATTTATAAAGGAAAGGGTCTTACAGACCGCAAACATCGGATTTCCTCCCCCAAATTTCTTCCATGGCCATATTGAACAAGAGTGCAAGCTAGACCAGAGAGCTCATCTGGACAGGAGGTGAGCATTGAGAGATGCAGAAGGGTATAGACCAACCCCATCCAATGCAGCAGCAAAGCCAGATTGATTTGCTGGGACAAGCGTGGTTTGTTCAACTAATGTAGACACAGGCCCCAACCACTGGCACAGTTGCAACAGCACTTGGTTTCAAAACATCTCTCTTAAAATGGAATGTTTTTAAGCTCTCTAGAGGCTTAGCAAGATCTGAAAAGATTTTGCTCCTGTTTGCTGGCTGCTACACATGCCAGCTTTACACCTTTACCTAGATAGGTGGAAAGCACTGTAGCCTGCTGTTTTGCATGTTTAAACAAGCCTATGTGGATAGATGACAGTGCATGAACAGCTGGCTTCTTCAAGAGCTGATCTGTACCACCCTGACATTACCTAAACAATCATTACTTACTTTTTTTCTTCCTTCAGTGCTTAAGCAAGTTTCAGCATGTTAGAAGAGAGAGCTATGGGAAATGGCCTAGAGCTCTGGGATAAAAATATAAATCACACCCTAGTTAGCTTAGGTTAAATTAACTTTAGATTGATATATATGGACACCTCCTTTTAGGAGCTAAACCACCACCCCATCACCCCAGAGCTCTTAATTAGCCCTCTCCATGTGGAATATGGACCTGTAACCATTCACCAGGTTCCTAATTCTTTTTCAATTAAGAGTTCTAAGTTAAGAGACAATTAATGTCTTTAACATTGTATTAATGTCTGTCAAAGCTAAAATTGTGTTAATCAAACAACAGCAGAGTATGAAGCATTTCTAGGCAGTGGATGGCATTTTCCTGCAGGAAGCACTCAAAATCAGAAGTTTGGCTGTACCCAGTCAGGGCAGCTGTGCATTAAAGTTGTTCTCAACATATGCTAATGCTAACTGGACCAAAGTGTTAGTTTTATAGTTCATTATGAGGCTTGTGAAAGAGCATAAGTGGAAAGAATTATCCATAACCAGATTGCAACAATAAACTTTAAGAGGAAAGAAAGAGACATTTTGGGTGCCTCATATTGTCCTAAGGAGATGAAATAAGAGAGGTTAAAGACAAGAGTGAGGAATTTTTTGTTGTTGTTCTAATCTGGTGTAGTATTTTAGGTAATTTATTTGTTAAAGGCAACACTCATTTTTGAAGGTCTTCTTCCCTCAGTTGAAGGTTTGCAAAGGAAAATGCTGGGTGGAGTTGATCACCAGCTACTTGTAAGTTTCCAGTGTGGCTGGTTAGTAATTTCTTATCCCACAAAGAATTTTAAGAATGTGCCAGCTTAAGGAGGTCAGAGGCTAAAGCATGGAGGTGTTTAATGTGCATTTTTTTCTATCTCACTAATAGACTGTTGACATGGGTCTTTTGTGAACTCCCTGGCTAACTAAATATATTCATGATCCGAGTGAAGAGGGGGAGTAGAGAATGTTCACGTTTCAGGATGTAAGGTTTTGTTTAATTTCAGTCAATCATTTGTTGATGGCAAGTACACCAGATGAAATGCATCCTCTGAAGGAGCTCTGAGATCTTTGGGTCTGTATATATAAATCATTTGCCTGCCATGACACCACATCCAACAAACCTCATTGACACTGACAGGGACCAGATGTGTAAGGCCATGGAAAAGACATTAGGTTTTGACATCAGCTGACTGACAGCTACATTTGGAGGCACCAGTTGAGGGTTTGAGATTTCGTTGAGTCCAGCAGGTAGATGGAAATCTGCATTTAGTGTTATCCCATGCCTTTACACACTTAGCCGAAGAAATGGAGCTTCAAATAACCCAGTTTCAGCTCTTCAGACCTAAAAACTTCCCTCCCTGTCTACTTGCTCTTGCTCTTGTTTCCTCTCACTGTCTCATAGCCACAGTGGAAAGAAAGTTTAAGAAGTAAAAATAAAATTTACAAAAGATTTATACATTTTTTTCCAAAATGCATTCTTCCTCATTCCCTCCCTGCATATATCTAAATATACTAAACATGATAAATTTGTAAGCAAATAAAGTATACATTTTACATTCTCACGTGAACCAAATGACCTTAGCTTTTTTATGGGCACTAAAAAATGTTAGTATTTGCATTCTATAAGATTTCCCCAAATTTTTACCTTTAAGAGCTTAATAACTTCAGGAAGTTTAATATTTCTAAATCTTGAGATTTAAAATTTTCTAACATAGGAATAGTAATTTAAGTAAATTACCATTTATTCTAAGTTTAAGATTCTTTGCACAAAACTGAGAGACTGGTCATCTGAAATAAAAGCAGACAATCACAAAGTAAAGCTTCAAATGATGACTACAGCTGGTTTTAATGTAGTCCTTTGGATGATTAAATATATATTCTTAATCTTAATTTTAAAAACAACGGTATAATTTTTATACATTTTCATTAACATATTGATGAAATAGTAGAAAAGGCTTTAAGGAAAAATTTTAAGAAAAAATTTTACTTATTTATCTTAAAACAATGTCTTGTTGAATTTAACATAAAGTATTTTAAAGTTACTACTCAAAAATGACTTGTAGAATTTGTATGACTCCAATTTTCAGTGACAAAATATGAATGCATTTGGACTTTTGGAAAGCCTGAATATCAGCATTTGCTTTAGATTATATAAAAGTAATTATAAAGTGACAGAAGGAAAAATGTTCATGCTAGTTAGTTATGAAGGGAATTATTGGCTTTTGTTCATATTGGAACCCCTTTAATGTTTTAAGAGTGGGTTAATATTGATCTGTCATTAATTCTGCTATGCATCCGTCACACACACACACACACACACACACACACACACACACACACACACACTTTCAGTTGGCATTTTTGCCTACAGGCTGCTGAGAGCTGATTATTCTTCTAATCAAGACCGTCACAATCAGGGGAGACAATTAGTCAGGTTAGGCCTCTGCTGATTTTGCTTGCGGCCCTTAGCATCAGATGGCCTTGAGCACTCTTGAATCATATCAACAAGTATTTCAATAATACCTCCTCCGCTCCACCTGCTGCTACTAAGGTCTGCCTTTCATCTCTGGCATTGCTTGAATGTGTGATTTCTCATTTATTTTAAATTGAGACCACAAGGTATAGAAATGTTCAGAATGTAGAAAGTTGGCAGACTTCATTGCTAGTGCCACTTAAAAATCACCTAGTCAACTCCAAAAATCATGAAATCAATTACCTATAAATAGGTTTCTATTTGTTTCTGTACTTATGCACTTATACAACTCAATTTATAGAGTCTAATTCCCATGTAAAATGAATATACATACAGTGCATAAGAAAGAGTCCCATATATAATAGGCTCAGCATATTTTAAGCTATACTTAAATCAGAATGACATAAGTAAGACCCAGTTGGTAGTAATACATTTTTATATTTTTCAGATGAAATACATTTTGTTCTGAATATAAGATTTATTTATTATATTATTCTGGTGGTCATTGTCTGACTTTACCAGCTATTGAAAGTTTTTAAATAAAACAATGATTTTTGTCAATTCTTTTAATATCTAATATGTCTAAATAGCCTTCACATCTTTCTATCTGAACATTCTGTCAGTTTTAGAACTCCATCTAGAATGTGACTATGTTCTAGGGTTCTGTAATCAAATATATATTTATGTATTTCAATATCCAGTTAAATAGCATATTGTTATTGAGAAGTAACGTGTCTTTAGAAAGAAGCCAGAAGATCAAATAGAGATTTATTTAAAACAATGCAGGGCTTATTCTTATATGGATACAACATTCATATAAGCTTTTTTAAAAAGAAGAAAGAAAGAAATCAGGCCAGGCAAGCTTTTCTTTTCACTTATTTGAAGGATTAAGGCGTTTTACTGAAATATTTTATGTTTTAGAGTTAAGCCTTTGTGTGTATACATGTCTGTACATATATGAGTTTTCTAGGAATATAATGTAATAACCAGATGCTCAATTAGAAAATGACTCTTTAAAGGTTTAAAACATAAGAGATAATAATTTGTTGTATACAAGAGTTTTCAAAAATCATTCTGAGCCCAGACTGGAGTAAGTACAGAGGCTCGATCACGATTCACTGCAGCCTTGACCTCCTGGACTCAAGCAGTCCTCCTACTTCAGCCCTCCCAAGTAACCGGGACTAGAGATGCATACCACCACGCCCGGCTAACTTTTAAATGTTTTTTTTTTTTTTTTTGTAGAGATGGGGTTTCACTATGTTGCTCAGGTTGGTCTCAAACTTCTGGGCTCAAGTGATCCTCCCATCTCAGCCTCCTAAAGTGATGAGATGACAGGCGTGAGCCATTGTGCCCAGTCTATAAAGAGATTTTTTTCTTTCATCATAATGCTATTAAGTGAAAATAGGCTTGAATTTCTATAAATTAATGTCAGCTGTATAAGTCTGACTTTTTTTTTCCGAAAGAACAAAACAGGATACATGTGCAGAACATGCAGGTTTGTCACATAGGTATACGTGCCATAGTAATTTGCTGCACCTATAAACCCATCCTCTAAGTTCCCTCCCCTCACCCCCTACTCCCCCAAAAGGCCCTGGTGTTCCCCTCCCTGTGTCCATGTGTTCTCAATGTTCAACTCCTACCTATGAGTGAGAACATGTGGTGTTTAGTTTTCTGTTCCTGTATTAGTTTGCTGAGGATGATGGCTTCCAGCTTCATCAAGGACGCGATCTCATTCCTTTTTATGGCTGCCTAGTATTCCATGGTATATATGTACCGCATTTTCTTTATCCTGTCTATCATTGATGGACATTTGGGTTGGTTCCATGTCTTTGCTATTGTAAATAGTACTGCAATAAACATACATGTGCATGTGTCTTTATAGTAGAATGATTTATATTCCTTTGTGTACATACCCAGTAATGAGATTGCTGAGCGAAATGGTACTTCTGGTTCCAGGTCCCTGAGGAATCGCCATACTGTCTTCCACAATGGTTGAACTAAAGTTACCCTCCCACCAATAGTGTAAAAGCATTCCTATTTCTCCACAGCCTCTCCAGTACCTATTGTTTCCTGATAAGTCTGACATTTCTTAAGTGGGTCCAGGCTTGTATAATTTATATGCTTTTTTCTATGCATTCATTCATTTAGGTTTTCACTTATTTGTTCATCCATCCATCCATCCATTCATTCATTCATTCATCTATTCACCATCATTTTCTCTTTATAGATAAATCTGTCTACCTATGTAAATGTATATTGGGATTATTTATTCTCTGCCTCCAAAACAATGAAGTAGTTGATATCTCCAAGTATATTTTTAAAGGACTTTTTTCATTTTGTAAAATTTAGAAATGCTGGTTGAGTCCAGTTGTGGCTCATAGGAAAAAGAAATTTTATTCTAATTTTTGCAGTTAATGACTTGAACAATCTTGCTTTTTGTTTATTTATTTATTTTTGTTTTACACATATGCATAGACAGCTAATACAAACTAACATAGTTGATTTATCCAGTTGCTCTATGGGCAATTAAACCAAGGGTATTATCTCAGCAGGAATAAGTAGGCAAATTACACATGTGAAGTAAATGAAGCTTTGAAGCTTGAGTACATAGGTATTACTGTACAGGAAGCTACATTGAGATTCCTGTAGAGATCAATGGGGGCTTACTGATGAATACCAGAGAATAGGGAAGTGATGTCATAAACTTTTAATAGTCTAATAAACTATATTTAACGTTTTCCATCTTGGTAAGACCTCCAGCTTTTATGCTGTAGAATAGTGTAGTCCTCTAGACATTGCAAAGAAAGCTCTCTGACTTCCCAAGGGATTAACCTTCAAGATCAAATGCCAAGACCACATAGCTCTCAATTTCTTGCAGTTGTCTAAAGACAATGGAAAGCCTCCAGAATCATTACCTTTGTTCTCTTAAGAAATGGGATAAATGATAAAGCATTGTGACTTTTTAATATTACATTTGAATTGCCACATATAAGCATAACTCTCACATCCTCATTGGTTTGAGTGGTTTCTGATTGACCTCAACAATACCATATAATTTTAGAATTCTAAACACCCCCAGTGTCTCTTACAAAACAGAGTCTGGTTCATGTGAAATAATGGACACTTTGTTGGCGTATTTAGTAGATGAACCACATACATCCAGTGCCCTGGCTTTCACCCTTAGCCCTGTAATTGCTCAGTGTTTCATGCTTTTATCAATTATAGGCAAAATTTTAGGAGCAAAAGTAGAAAAAACACTGCAGTTACTGAGCAATACTTTGAGGCATTAGGCGCTCTTGAATGTTATGTGTGAATTAATGCTTTGCGCATGCTTAAGGACACCAGGAGGAGAAAACATTAGTCAACAAAACTAGTTTAGAAAGAAGACAAGAGAGGGAGCATGGCAGGAGGCATTTCACAATTCCAGTTCTGCAGCTTTACTTAAATCTTGTTCACAATGAGGCTGATAGCACCAGTTTTCAAGGAAGTGAAGATTTTGCTGTCATCTAGAGGCGGGAAGAACTTTGCCTTTGGAATCCTAAACAAACACATGGAGGTCCCAGGGTACTTAAAAAGTCATTTTGTTTCTATGAATCAAAATGACCAAAAAATTTTTGTGTGGCATATCCCATTCCCTCTCTCACAACTTCCCTCCTTCCTTCTCATGTGGAAGTCAAGGCATATAAGTATTTCACGACTTTCTGCCATCGTTAATACAATTTTTTTTTTTTTTTGCAAAAATAACCCATCATTTTCAAGGAGATGATTTGCTTCACCTTTGAGATCTGCAAGTCTATCTGCCATGCAAAACAACGAAAACATGTATGTCAGCATCTCCTCCATCAGAGCCAAAAGGGAAAGTTGGAGAAACAAAAGAAATGACCTCCATCTGCTTAACATATTGTCAACAATTTCAGACATGGACAAAATCTTAAATTTTCCCTGCACTTAAGGCATCTCATTACCCTTCAAAAGACTTTGGAAGAGGAGAAGTTTACTTGTCCAGAGACGGTAATGCAGATGTTTTCTTTTCTATCATTTTTAGTAGGAGGGAGCAGGTGTAAAACGATTTTGATTAAGTGTACGTTATTTATTTATATTCCTCTGTCAGGAATGTTGGAATCTAGAGAGCTTCTTAAGGACTTTGGATGTGACAATACTCCATGAAACAGTGCAGAAAATACTTGGGGAAAATTATTAAATGGTGACCTCACTGGTTTTTCTCATCATTATACTTGTCATTTCCTGTTGTGCTGCTTTGGCTGTTGGAAGGGTTCAGAGCAGGTGTAGGTGTGGGGGGCAGGGAGGGATGATGTGATAAGCCACATCTTCTCTTGTATCTTTTCATCAATGGTGACATTTCTATTAGTATTCACCACCTAAAATGTCCCTAGTTCTGCCACTTTCCATCAGGAAAGAGTAGAATCCTTTTTTTCTTTATGGTTTTAGCCACATTTTTGGCTTCCACCCTTCCATACCAGTCACTAGACAATCACTATGACCTCCTTGTGCCCGTAGGCATTAGACATTCTGACAGCTTTTGCCATTTGGTTATAGCTGCTCTTCACTTGTGGAAATTGATGTGATGAATGTAAATCCAGGAGCAGAATTAGCTGTAGTCTCAGTGTTCCACTAAATCGTATCATTTGGCTTCTGAAATAATTCAGTCACCAAATATGCTGACTATTCTGCATGTTCTGTGTGCAAAACTGAAAGTGTTATAGAACCTTTAGGACACCTAATTTTTCATTTATTTATTTAAAAACTGAGATACAGGGCAAGTATTTAAACCCAGGTCTTTAACCTCACATGCACTACTCTTTCAGTCCTTCACCCCCACCCCAACCCACCCCACATTGCCTTTCATGGTGATATGTAAGAGCTGCAAAATAATGAGCAAATGTTGGGGATTATTTTTGTATTTATTTATTTATTTATTTATTTATTATTTATTTATTTATTTATTTATTTATTGTGAGACAGAGTTTCACACTGTCGCCCAGGCTGGAGTGCAGTGGCATGATCTTGTCTCACTGCAACCTCCGTTTCCGGGGTTCAAGCAATTCTCCTGCCTCAGCCTCCCAAGTACCTGGGATTACAGGCACGCACCACTACGCCCAGCTAATTTTTTGTATTTTTAGTAGAGATGGGGTTTCATTATGTTGGCCAGCCTGGTCTCAAACTCCTAACCTCGTGATCCACCTGCCTCAGCCTTCCAAAATGCTGGGATTACGGGCGTGAGCCACCGCTCCCAGCCCTGGGGATTATTTTTAACCTTCTGATGTTCCTCCCTCTGTGTAACCTTTCTCTTGTCCATCTCCTTTTCCTTAAGCCCACAAATGACCTACTTCAGGCTCTTATCATGTCTATGCAGTCATAAGAGGCTGAAGTGAAGCCTTATGTGTATTATTTTGTAGCTTTCCACAGTGCCAGTGTCTGGCATACAATAGGGGCTCTACAAATAGTCATTTAATGGATGAACAAGTGAATAGTTTATTGGCAGGTGCCAGGGAGTAAGGAATTCTCAGCGGAAGCTGGCAAGGTCTGTGTGTTTGTTTGCCTGGTCTAATGCAGTAGAATCCTTAATGATCTTACTACTCCGAGCTTTCTCTCCATCCAGTCTGTCTTCTCCTGGACTAACATAATGATCACTTTAACATACAAATCCAGTCAAGTTCTGCACCTTCTTAAAAATTTTTCCTTGTTCTTGACCAGGCGCAGTGGCTCATGCCTGTAATCCCAGCACTTTGGGAGGCCGAGGTGGGTAGATCATGAGGTCAGGAGTCAAAAATTAGCTGGGTGTGGTGGCGGGCGCCTGTAATCCCAGCTACTTGGGAGGCTGAGGCAGAGAATCGCTTGAACCTAGGAGGCAGAGGTTGCAGTGAACTGAGATTGTGCCACTGCACTCCAGCCTGGGCGACAGAACCAGACTCCATCTCAGAGGGAAAAAAAAAAAAAAAAAAAAAAAAAAAAAAAAAAAAAAAATCCCTTGTTCTTAATTGCCTGTCAAATTCCTTTTTCAAAATAGGGTTCTAACCTCCTTTGGTGGTCTCATTTGCTCTCAACACAGCCCTTGCTTTCACGTTTCTTTGGGTTTGTACATTTTTGCCTTGCCTGAAAAGCCCCCCTCCCCTTCGTCCATCCTGCAAGTGCTGGCTCTTCTGTATGGTCTTTCTGAACTCCTTTAAAGTATTTTGCTGTTTACTGTTTTCTACAGCATTTGGTACACGTTTCTCTTACATTTATAGCACTTTACTGGAGTGATGTATTTGGATGACTGCCTTCCCCAATAGATTGTCAGTTTCTCCAGGGCAGGACTATGTCTTGGTTCATTTCTGTTTCTCCACCTTTAAGTAAAAAGCCTGAGCCACAGGAGGCAATCGATATACTTGTCTTGAATGAATTAATTAATTAACAAGGGAGACAGGACATAAATATGTGAAAAGTCAATCATATTAGGAAAGGATGGAAGGCCAATCAAATATCATATTGCTCAAATGCAGTGTAATTTTAAAGTTTAAGTTAAAACAGGCCTTCCTGTAGAGAAACATTATTTAGTCTAATGCAGTGTGAAGACACTTAGTCTGTTGAGCTGACCTCAGCAGAATTGCAAAATCTCAGTGTTCCTCTGTTGTCACCCTGTACCTCTGTCATTCAGTCTGATTCCCCTTTCCTGAGGCCCCTTTCTCATAAAAACTTACCCACTGTGTTCACCAGTCTCTCAGGGGTCTTAACTCTGCTGGGTGACATATTATGGGTCAGAGAGATGAAAATATGTTAATGCATTAGCTGGCAAGTAAGATTTTCCTCCCAAGCAAAGTAACATTTTACACATATTTAAGGATTGACATTCACTTTTGGGAAGGCAGTTTTGTTTAAAGATGGCCTTTGTGTCCCAGAATTACCTCATAGAGGCAACTGCCCACCCTTCCTCTGTGTATTTATATATCCTGCATGCTTCTAGAAGGTGACTGAGATTTCTTTGTGAGTGCATAGACAGTCCCCTTGAGAAAGTCAGTGTCTTTTCCCCATTTTCTGAAGGTTTTTTTTTTTTTTCAAGTTTTTAATTTTTAAAGTTTTTTGTCGCCCAGGCTGGAGTGCAGTGGTGTGATCTTGGCTCACTGCAACCTCTGCCTCCGGGGTTCAAGCAATTCTCCTGCCTCAGCCTCCTGAGTAGCTGGGACTACAGGGCGTGTGCCACCATGCCCGGCTAATTTTTTGTATTTTTAGTAGAGATGGGGTTTCACCGTATTAGCCAGGATGGTCTCGATCTCCTGACCTTGTAATCTGCCCACCTCGGCCTCCCAAAGTGCTTGGATTACAGGTGTAAGCCACCGTGTCCTGCCTGTCTAAAGTTTTAGAAATCACATTTCCTTACTTCATAAACAAAAATTACACTCTACCTACTCAAGATATGTTATAATGACTGTTGAAATTTTTATTTTGCAGAATCTTTGAGATTCTCAAGATGCTTTTCAAATAATTAAAATTTCTTTTAGTGATTAAAAAAAATACCCTTTTTAGTTCCATACATAATATAATTGAATATATTCCTCTTACTTAGTTTTAATACATACTGAGCACTTACCATTTGTCAGGCAGTCTACTAAGCACTGTACTTTTAGTCCTCATTTATTTGTTCATTTAGTTTATACATTTAATCCGAACATGTCCTAGGAGTGAGGTGTTATGTTCTGATGTTACAGGTGAGGAATCTGAGATGTGGAGAGGTCATGGAATGTGCCAAAGTTACACAGTTAGTAGCAGCAGAGCCCAGATTCGAAGATAGGCAAACAACTGCATATTCCTTTCTCTTAACCTCTTTCCTGCACTGCCTGCCACAACCAATAAGATAGTTGTTTATTCTCAGTTATCAGATGGATGTCTATAAAGTCTGAAAAATGAAGATAAAGTTGAAACATCTCTAATCAACTCTGATTTACTTGATAACCACCAGACATTAGCAAACTTTATGTACCATACGTGCTGAAAAAGCCAGGTGCCACAAGAAGGATTAGAGGTGAAATTTTCTTTCCATTTTGATTTCCACTTTTTATTAGTGACACCTCCCAAGTGGTTCAGAGGACGCCTGTTAGTGTTCGTGGACATCTTGTGCTATTTGCAGCCATCCTTAGAGAGGTCTGGGTGGCTGAACTCCACACCTGCCAGGTGTCCCTCCGCCTCTGTCGAACATCCTTGCCTGAACAACTCTAGAATTCTCAATAAGCTGAGAAGCCTCCCTTTTCGTGGACTCGCGAGCATCTTGCGATTTCTCCATTGTCAAATCTCTGAGGCCAGTAATCACCTGGAGGATGAGAACAGATTCTCAGTGGACTTTTACATTTTCCCTCTTCCTTTTTGGACACAGATATGTTAGTCAAGTGAAAACCAGAAGGAATAGTTATCAACCCTTCAATAGAGCACATGTGTGCTCTGTACAAAGTGGATTAAAATACTCTTTGGGGTTTAAAGTTATATCTCAAATGGCAATCTTTGAGGCTAGGTGTGGTGGCTCATGCCTGTAATCCCAGCACTTTGGGAGGCCCAGCCAGGCAGATCATTTGTGATCAGGAGTTTGAGACCAACCTGGCTAACATAGTAAAACCCTGTGTCTACTAAAAATACAAAAATTAGCTAAGTGTGATGGTAGGTGCCTGTAATCCCAGCTACTTGGGAGGCTGAGACACAAAAATCACTTGAACTCAGGAGGTGGAGGTGGCAGTGAGCCGAAATCACACCACTGCACTGCAGCCTGGTTGACAGAGTGAGACTCTATCTCCAAAAATTTTTTTTTAAATGGCATTCTTTATACTCCTGTCTTATGATTAACAGCTTTTATGTCACTAAATATTTAAATAAGTTATTTTATCATTATCCCTGAAGCTAAAATCAGATTTGTTTGCTTGACCTCATAAACAGTAAGCATTTAAACTAATTAATATGCATATATATTCCCAATGAAGCAGGAAATCAAGCATTCTTTGAGTCTGGGAGCAAATAAATAGGAAACCACGTCTGAAAATTGCTCTCCTAGGTCTGTGTCCTTTTGCCAGTTTTCATAGTAAAGAAAATTTTACTTCTAAGTTTGACTTACACAAATGGATTTGGAAAAGGAGGACCATTCCTGTCCTGCATGTAGCAGCTGTGCTTAGTGGTTTTATAAACTGTAATCTCAAATTGCGCTTCTGTTTTAATTTCGGCATGCCTGAAGCACAAGATTCTTTTCAAATGTTCAGCCATGACTATTTAAAATTGAAAAGAGAAGTTCAACCATTAAGTATTCTCATCTTCTCTGAGATTTTCTTTCTGATGCAATGATGTGAAATACTTTTTCATGTTGCCCATAATTTCTACTTACACTGTCTTGCTTATGCAAACTTTTAAATAGGCTATAGATGCAAGAGCATGTAAAAATCTGTACAAATTTTCTCTGCCTTTGCATTATTGTTAAGTCAGCGAGGATTCTAATGGAGTACAGGGGATGAGACAACAAGAATCCAATCAATAGACGCAAAAGGCAAATGAACTTGCATAAATTAGCACTCTAATAGGAAAAGATAAATGCATGTTCTCTTTCATCTTTCAAGCAATACACACTATTGAAAGAGGTCTAACAGATACCACCCTGATTTACTTTTAGTTTTTTTCAGGGGTGCAGACATGAGAAAATGCAAGTAAATTGAGCATTGAGGAAACTGTTCTGAGCCACTGACATCAGATCAATGCATCAAATATAGTATGTAGCACTCAGCATGTTGTGTCCACATGGATGATGTTATCCATGAGGAACATGGATGATAACATACATGTTCCTCAGAGATACGTGAATACTCACCAAAGATCTCTAGAGGAAGGATTGTTCCATTACCGGAGTTTGTCTTGGAAGAGCTAGTCTCTGATCTTGACACGCCGGCATTTCCAGTGTACTTTACATTTACACCATATCTTTTTAAAATTTATTTTATTATATTTTACTTTAAGTTTTGGGATACATGTGCTGAACGTGCAGGTTTGTTACATAGGTATGTGCCATGGTAGTTTGCTGCACCTATCAACCCGACATCTAGATTTTAAGCGCTGCATGCATTAGGTGTTTGTCCTAATGCTGTCCCTCCCCTTTCCCCCAACCCCCGACAGGCCCCAGTGTGTAGTGTTCCTCTCCCTGTGTCGACGTGTTCTCATTATTCAACTCCTACTTATGAGTAAGAACATGTGGCATTTACACCATATCTACCGAAGAAATGGCAAGAAGAATTTTTCAGATGTTGAATGTTTAAGCGCCTAGAACAAGGGCAGTCACAGATCATCTGCCACTATAGCACTGTACAGTAGTTTCATTAACTGTCTCCAGTTCAACTCAAGAAGTGCTTGGGGAATGATACTCTGTTCCCCCTTACTCTAATTATGCTGTTCTTGAGGGGGTATCATGGGTATGGCATGCAAGTCAGAGGACAGCAAGTGCCTGGCACTGCAGTTTATAGTCATCATATAATTAGCAACACCCAAGAATTTTATCTTTTGCCTGTTCCTTTCAATTCTTTGTTTACTGCTTCTATCTATGGAAAAGGAGCTGGGTATATAAGGAACTGCCAAGTCATCTTCATTGCCTTTACTAAAAGGCAGAAACCTTAGCTATGCATTTGCCATCTTATTTGGGCAGCCTCCTGCCCAGCACAACATCCTAATCATTTGTGTTGCTGGTCGATTTAATATAGGCCAATAAGCAATGACCCTAATGGTTTCATAATGGTACTTCTCCAAAGAGCTCATCTACAGACAGGGAGAAACCTGTACCCCAGGGAAAATTTGGATATCTTCTTCCATGATATGAAGAGAATACTCTAGTTTGAGGTAGGCACTTTTTAAGACATACATAATTCACAGTTTTTGTTTTGTTCTGTTTTGGTACCTGGGGAACTTTTGCTCCTTGGGAAGTTTTCTAGAAATTCTATCTTGGGGTAAATACCATCTGTGTTGTTGGAAGAGAAAGAAGAATTAATTTGTCAGTGTTGTTTTGATCCCAATCCAGAAAACCAAAACGAGGGAAAAAAAATCTTCTGAGTATCAGCATTTCTTCTTTTTGTTTGCTTATTTTAAAAATGGAGCTTTCCTTAGCTCACTTCCATTATGGTTAACTGTAATCAGTACTTTATGGTTATATTATATAGCTTTGTTTCATTAGGGCAATGAAAATGATATTGAACAATAGCAATATAATGCGGGGAAACAGTTTGTAATTCAGTTGGAAATTGCTAATGCAATAGACAGTCGATAATACAATCAGCTCAACTTTCCTAGGAAAATATAAGCTAAATTTCCTATACATTTCTCTCAAATCTTCTTATAGGCCAGGGTTGAGGGGATTGCTCTGAACTACACTGGAAAGCTGTATGCCATTGAGAAGAGAATTTCTTTATGCACTGAATTTTGAATGACATCTATAGGTCCTGGAAAAGAGCTACTATTTTAGAATGAAATTCTCCCCTGGATATTTTCAAAAAAGAAACTAGATAGTTAAGAGTTCTAAAAGGAAACAGCTGGATAAGATGACGGCTCAAACTTTATTTTACTAGTATATCTCTCTATAGTCTTGATTCTGAAGTAGGGTTCTTATGAAATTATTAAGACCCAAGTATCAATGGAAAAAAATAAAAGGCCATCTTTTTACAAGCTGGTGTCATGCATGCTATTTATATTTATATAATTACTGTAGGTTAAGACTAGTGAACATCAGTAGTGTCTAGGATACAAAGCCAGGTTATTGGTCTAGAATACGAAGGCAAATAACCTGGTGTTTTCAAGCAGTGGTGAGTTAGGATTTTGTTGCTCTCAACTCTACTAAGATGGTTGTAGCTGTTGTTGAGTCAAAACCTTTATCAAAAGTTTTATGTGGGAGGAGTTCATAGATTCAAAGAAAATCAGGAGTGATATGTCTAATTTTGAGTTGTCCAGTAAGTTTTTTTCATCATTAGAATCAACTCAATTTTCCCATATGTGATACGAATTTTTAAATGTCCCAATTGCCAAAGAAATGCAGTATTTCATGTTTCCATATACTTGTAAACATCTCTGACATCTTTAGAGATATTAATTATATCCAGAAGCCACCACCCTTATTTAAAAAATAAACTAAATTTAATGCTGTACCAGAAAGTGCTATGCATATGTAAGTGTATTTCTTCAGCTTTTATGCCAGAAATTCATATTTAAACTAAAACAAAAAAACAATAGGCACCTCTCACAGCTCCTAATTTTCATTTCCTCTAGTGAGTTAAAATAATTTGTAACTTTTTAGGATTCAGAACCCTAAATTGAAGTGTATGTAAGCTTCAGATCATGTCCCAGTCATATGGTGGGAAATGCAATTCCAGCACAGCTTCACTGCCTACACAAGGAAAGAAGAGGTGTCTCTGCAGATAGGACGCTATCCTCCCTTGCTCCAGCCCTGAATATTAGTGCATGCTTCAGGGCAGGTTTAACAGCACCAAGAGTGGGTATACTCTTTATATTAGCCTGGTAGATTGTGCTTCTGATCTGCTCACCTGGCCAGCATATGTCATGTTATTTTCCCTAGTCATGTTTATAGAACCATAGTAACCAGTACTTTTAGAGACCATGATTTAGGGTTTTTAACTAATGACTGGATTTAAAAACATCCCTGAGTGGGTTTTGGCTGTTGTGAATCTCTCTCAGATACAGAGTGTCCTGAGCCAGAAATCTGAGATATGCCAAGGTGAAATCCCTGTTTGCCCAATACCTTTACTTCTCAGAGAGAGGGTTGAAAGGAATACTTTATATTTGTAGAACTGAAAAAAAAAAATCCAAGTTTTTTTAGCATGCAAAATGGGGTATGATTTTGATAAATATTTGACGTGTACAAGGTAGATAGCCAGATGTTGAATTAAAACATCAGCAAGTAAAATTACCCTATTCTGTAAATAAATCAATTGATGTGCTATATTAGAGTAACATTTACCCTCACATTGCATACAGATTCTGTGCTTAGTCCCAATCTCATTTAATATCTCCCATAGGTTTTGTAAATCCTGTGTTGTTTTTTGACCCAGCTCATCAACACTGAGTTTGTGGCCAAAAATAGCTCACATCCTCTCTTTCTGTCTGCCTTGAACAATGTGAGCAGCAATAAAATGTTAATGTGTACATCGTGAAACTTTGGGATCTGGGATTGCACTACTGAGTACTGAAGAAAGTAAGTTGCGACCCTGTCTTCTCAAAGCTCACAGTGCTGAGTTGTCATGGGCATGGGGTGCCCATTATCATCTACTTATTTCATCCTCTTTGTGTCTTGGCATTAACCTTCCCTCTGAAACCTTGCAGTCCACACAAGTGGCTCATTCAGAGCTTCTAGCAATACCAAAAATTCTGCAAGTTCAATTGGAGGATCATGTGCACTTGCTTTGAACTATAGTTCTTTTCCAAGGTAGACATTTTGAAAGTAAGAGTTTATTAAGATGAAAGGTGGAAAAAGAAAAACAACTATATTCTCTGTCATTGAGATAGACAAGCATTTAAGTAGGTAGAAATATTGTAGTGCTCGAGAATCCTCTAAAGTGCTTATATTTATTTCTGAGAAATAAATGGTGAATTGTTTATTTCTTTCTCCCCCTTATGTTTCCTTGGGATGGAGCAATTAGTTTCTTATTTTTTATGATTGCATTATTCTTGCATATATCTTTCTGTGGTCCAGGCTATAAAAGTAAATAGAGGATCCAGCTGTATGAATGGATATCCTTTTAATGAGTGTGGGGAGGAAATAATAATACTAAGTAGTGCAAAACCATTTTTATGTGATGAACTGAAGTACCTTTGTTCCCCAGCTCCCCAGTCTAAACCACAGGCCACCAATAAATGTGTACATGAAATGACAGTTTCATGTATTCTGGTGTTAACAAAGTACCTCATGGTTTCCTTTGCCCCTGGAATGCACTTAATACAATTGTTGAAGGGTGGTGACATATTCTGTTTTAATTTCCAGGGTCAAGGAAGGGTAAAATGGAATATGTGACTTTTCTGTAGCACACTTTATTCTATCTCTGGGCAAAAGCCTTGCTGAAACAGTGAGATAACACAGTTGCCAGGTGATAATACAGTCGTTTTTGTAGTGCCATGAGTTAATTTCAGAGGTGAAACTATGCTTACTTAGAAAAATAGCATGCCTTCTCGCCTCAGAGCAGGCATTTGCTCAGAGCAGCAAGTGGATATTGAGTCTCTCCCATGTGCAGAATATCATGAGAAGTGCTGGTAGTGGCATAACTCTGCCATCTTCCTTCCCCCTTGCTCCCTTCCTTTCCGGCCATTTTTATTTAGCTGTTTTTTATTGATGTTTATATACATCTGAAGTCACTGAGAGCAATGTAATTCAAAACCACCCCATCCCCCACTGCATCCCTAATTTAATGTTAAACTGCTCATATTAGTCTACTCAGACTTCCATAACAAACTACCATAGACTCTGTGGCTTAAACAACAGAGATTTATTTTCTCACCGTTCTAGAGGCTAGAAGACCCAGACAAGGTCCAGCAGGAGTTGGTTTCTGGTGTGGGCTCTCTTGGGGCAGCCATCTTCTCACTGAGTCCTCACATGCCAGAAGGAGAGTGAGCTCTGTGCTGTCTCTTCATATAAGGACACTAATCCTGTTGGATTAGGGCACCACCCTTGTGACCTCATTTAACCTTAATTACTTCCAAAAAAGACCTGTCTCCAAATGCAATCACATTGTGGGTTGGGCTTAAACATGAATTGGGGTGGGGGAGACAAACATTCAGTCTGTAACACTGCTAAAATAATGAGAAAAAAAGAAGTCCTAAAATAGAGAGCCATACCATGACATAAATGTTTTAGCAGTTACTAAAATTTCAACCTGATGCTGTATGCTTTCTCCACCTCACAGTGGCTCATGGTAACACATTCTGATGATGGTTGCAGGGAGGACCCCAAAAGTCCTAGGATAAAGCCAAATGAAGAATATAAAATACCTGTGTGCCTTCCCACCTTCCAACAGTGACCTGGAGCAGTTAGTAAAGGGATGGAAGGAGAGATTTCTAACTCCCAAATATGCCAGGGACTCTGGCCTCGTAAAGCCCAAGGACAATGCATTGGTTCTAGTCTTTTTTTTTGTTGTTGTTGTTTTTTTTTTTTTGAGACGGAGTCTCGCTCTGTTGCCGGGGCCGGAGTGCAGTGGCCAGATCTCAGCTCACTGCAAGCTCCGCCTCCCGGGTTTACGCCATTCTCCTGCCTCAGCCTCCAGAGTAGCTGGGACTACAGGCGCCCGCCACCTCGCCCGGCTAGTTTTTTGTATTTCTTAGTAGAGACGGGGTTTCACCGTGTTAGCCAGGATGGTCTCCATCTCCTGACCTCGTGATCCGCCCGTCTCGGCCTCCCAAAGTGCTGGGATTACAGGCTTGAGCCACCGCGCCCGGCCGGTTCTAGTCTTTTCCTCCAAAGATTCGAGTCTATTTGGTAGCTTTGAGGTGACTCTGGTGGGATCCTGAGAATGTTGGTTTCCTCTCCTGACCCTGGCTTGAAGAACAGAGACTGGATGTCAGGTAGGTGGAGAACAGTCTGTATTCCCCATGACTCCTGCTAACTGGAGCAAACCCCTGGGCGTATCTCAGCCTGGTTGAGGCCTGACCTGAGCAGGAGGGAGCCCCAAAACCAAAGGAGCCTCTGTATTTCCAACTCATGGTTGCTGGGACACAACTGAGAGCGAAACAGTGGTTGGCAGGGGCTGAAAAGGAGTCTTGGATGTTTCTGCCAATGTGATAGGCGGTTGCAGGATGTTTGTGAAGCAGCCTGATGAACCCTCTCAAATAGAGGCACCTAATGCTGCTCAGCTGTGTAATTGGGATGGAAATGGGCCAATGAGAGGCAGAGGTTTGTGCTTAACCTTTTGCGAGTCTTGTTTCAGGAGGCTGTTGGGGGTAGGGGTGGGTAGAAGCATTACAAATAATAAGCTTCTCCGCCTGATTTGTAATGAATTAGTAATAAATGTCCTAGCTCTGTACAAAAGTCTGACGATTACAGAGCAGCTTTGGCTAAGTGCACGGGACCACATCTTATTTTGATCAGCTGTAGCATAGCAAAGACGTGTAATTATCATAATCTAACAATTAGCCTGGCATCACTTTCCAGTGTTTAATTACCCCGATAAATGGTAATTGAATAGAGGACTTAATGACAAGAGAGAAACTTTCATTCTGCCTTAGGTGCTTAAGTTATCTACTTGGCTAGGCATAATTTTCTAGCATTGCTTTAACAACAGTCCTGATTATCATTTTCCTTTTTGCAGCCTGCCATTATTTTGTTTCCTGATCTTGACCTTTGTTTATAATATTTAACTTCTCTCAAAATTTTATACTGGGACCCAGAACACGGGAAGAGATTATTGGATGTTTTACACAGCTCTTCTGTTTCTAAGCATCACTACCCTTCAGCTACAATTCCTCTTCATCGAACATCTATGGAGTCACTACTATGTGCAAACATTGTGCTAAGTGTTGGGGATACAGAGACAAGTAAACACCATCACTATCTTCAAGGAGATCTATACATAAAAAAAGTCTATATAAAAATAGTATAGTAATAATTACAACAATTTGCATTCAGCAGAGTCCCGGTTTTCATCTAAATCTATACACTGACTTCGGGTGAATTCAGTACTTTTTATGACTATGACCACCACCTCATTTCTAATGACTGCGGAGCTCTTTTCTTTGTATTAGCCTCATTCCCAGTCCCAGATTTGTATCCAACTGCTCACGAGGCCCTAACCAGCCAAATAGAAGTAATTACCTTGCACATGCCAATTTCCATAGAAACAGCCACAATTTCTGCTTTATTGTCTACAGTTTTGTAGGAAAACATTATTATTATTATAATGCCCTAGCATTACTAAATATATGCTTCCCCTTGTCTGATGAAGATCAAACATAAAAGAAAGTCATAAAACACATGTATTTTCTTTCTTCTGATTTATTGGTTTTTGTTTGCTTAATAAATTAACAGATTAATTATCAGATATCTCAATTTTTTAAAAGTCTGGGCTAAATTTCAGATTTAGATTGTAATGATTCCAGTAAGTTATCATCAACCCATAATACAAATGTTTAGTTCACTCTTTGCACACCAAGTACTTAAGAACTATTAAATCACTGTTTTCTAAAAATCTCTCCTTGAGTTGGTCAACAAAAAGGAGATTTACTATTACCCTTTGGTTATTATTATTATTTTTCAAACTGTGAATAGCCTGAAATTCTGCTAGGTAATTCTCTTTTTTTGTATCTGGAAGATACAAAAGGACTACATGGAAGTAAGCAGTTTGACAGGTAGCTTATTTGATTGACTCCCACATCCCCTGAACAGAATCAGTTTGTTTAATTCTGTTCTCCTTGGACAGTGGCTAGATAGCCTATTTGATGGTTTCCTGTGTGTCCTTTTGCTGGGTCTGTGTGTATGTGGCAGGTGTTCTGCTCCATGTGCTTGAAGTTGGGGGTGGGAGATATAAAACTCTACTGGCTTAAGACCTGAAATAGAGCTTTGATAGGAAGCTCCCAGCCAGCAAGAGTGGAGGAGGAGCTTGTTTTGTATTGTGGGAGTGACCTCTGTTAGGACTATACTGATTGCCAGACATTAACTATTTCTTTAAAATCTCCGTTTGAAAACCATTTGAAGTGATCTGTGATGTGTTAGGTCTTTAGAACTCTGCCTGGTTAATGCTTTGGCTGCCTTGGCCTGTTGACGTTGACACACTCTTACTCCATGCCTGAGGCCTCTTTGGGGGCTTAGAAGCAATTAGACTGTCACCCAAAGCTTCCAGCACCTTCCTGAGGGAAAGTCTTGTTTAGGCTCTGCCAATTTAGTGCTTTCTTTCCTTTGAAGCTCCTCCATCAAGCTAATAAAACAAACTCCAAATGAGTTAAAACACTGGAGGAGAGAACATTTTGTGGTCCCTGTATATGAAACAGGTGCAATTCCTGGGAGATACCAGTTTTAAAAAGTCATTCAGATTGACATGACTTGTAGGAGAAAAGCAACAGGCAAAAGCTATGTGAGTTTTATCCATCTATCTGATATAAGTAATTAGTATTGTGGGATTTTTAAATGTTTTGCTTTTAAAGTGCACACGCATACATACAAGAAAAAAAGTGACAGGGTAGTATAATCAACTGCTGATGAATTCTAAATATTTGGCCAAGAAAATGATGTCTTCTTATCATCATCAACAGTTACTGAACTCAAGGTAAAACTCTTATGCTGCAGAATTTGTAATTATCAAAACATGCATGTACAAGAACTCTGTTGGAACTTTCATTAATGGATAAACACAGCACCAACTCAAGGTTCCAAACATTTTGTCAGTATATATTGTAGCATACTGCATTTCTGCTGCAAAATGAGTAGGAAACATCTTTGAAATTTATCCTTGATTTTTTTCTTAACTTGTAAACCTTCACTTCTCTAGGAATATTCACTGTTTTTAGCATGTTCTAAAGCCTGGAAGAGCTGGATTGGTCTGAAATTATGTGTTTTGGTCATCATATAATATCTCATTCAGCCTTCACACCTGGCGTGGTAACAGTGAAACCATCCATGACTCCTATTGTCTCAGAGCTGAACATGGAGGCTGATTACCAATACATCTGAAAGACAGACATGTTTCAGTCCATGAGAGAGAAGAGAAATTGAAAATTAACAAAACAAATATTTGTTCAGCCCTCAGTGATACTGGTATTATTTATCTACCCTGAGTTTGATTTGCTGTTTGTATTCCATGCTTTAACCTCTGCAGAAAAGCAAAAAAAAAAAAAAAAAAAAAAAAAAAAGAGCATCTTCAGATTTAGAATAGGAAAGCCATAAGGCTTGCATTCTGTGCTGAAAGGAATAACAGAAGGAGGCAAGAAGCAGCATGTCGTACAACAGAGACTGCTGTCCTGCCCATCTCCTCACAAAAACATATTTATAAACCAAACCCATATCTGTTGCAGGACCCATTAGCCCCTTTTGGGACAAATGAAAAATTATACTAGTTGAAAACAGACATCTTATTCTGAAATTAGTCTTTAAATCAGTAATAGTAGAATTTGAAGACAGTGCTCCCAAGATACATTCACTCTAGAATTAGTTTAAAATTTTGGAGGAACCCTAAGCTGATAAATTTGCTTAATCTTTGACCATAAATCATATCCTTCTTTTACATTTCAATTTCAGAATGTAATACATTAGGTTGCCTTGTAATTAAAGAAGTGACATTGGATTTCTGTTCAAGTAGGAATATTAAAACAATCACCTCTTTGACAGATTAAAATACATTTAAAATGTAATAATCAACTATCCAGTTCATGAGAAATAACATTTTCATTATTGAATTCTTTAAAACATAATGTGAAGGAGGATGAAAGTATCTCACAGCTTCCTAACCTCTAATAACACTGTCTCCTTTCAGTAATGCTGTTTCTATATTTATGGAGTGAAGAAACTTCACTCAGGAGCTACTTGATCAAATACCTCCATACATATTTCCCTGGAAGCAGGCTCTCTGCTGTGCCAGCAACATATGCTAAAGGCCAATTTAGAACATTTTAAATATGCACCATACCTTTCCTTTTCCAGCTACTAAAATGAAATGCGTTTTGGCTTTAGCAAATGAGGATGGAATAAAAGGAGGAACACTGCAGGGCAAAGTGGCTAAAGATGAACTCAGAGAAGGAGAATTATGGTGCTGCTCCTCTGCAGCCTGAAGCCCAGGGCACTGCCTGAGTGTCCTTTCAATGTGGCCTCCCCAGCTGTCAATATCCACAACACTAGAGTGTGGTGTCGAGGAGGAAGTCAGGTCAGCACCATGAAAATCATAAGGAGGAAAAGCGAGGTGATACCTACTTACCTTAGTAAAGAGGAACCAGGAGACAGGGTCGGAGTACATTGAGAACTTACACTTGAGACTAATAAAGGACCTAGACTATTTAAGTAGTAGATGTACCTTTTGCAGTCACCCAAGTTTGAAAATGAAGTACTTTGGAGGACAAAGCTCTTAATGGCTTAGGCTACCTAATGTCATCAAACAGTGCTTTGCTTCCTCACTCAGTAGAAAGTTGAGGGCACACTGGTGAGATCTAAATGAAAAGGTAGTTATCAACTGTTACCTCACTTCTCTTGTCTTTATTTCATCTGAATTCTGAGACTGAAGTCATGACTTACTTCTTGCGGACAGGTTCAGTACAGGGAGCAATTATTATTTTTTTTTTTTGAAACAGGATGTTACTCTGTTGCCCAGGCTGGAGTGCAGTGGCACAATCTCGGTTCACTACAACCTCTGTCTCTGAGACTCATGTGATCTTCCTGCCTCAGCCTCCTGAGTAGCTGGGACTACAAGCATACACCACTATGCCTGGTTAATTTTTTTTTTTTTTAAATGTTTTATGGAGATGGAGTCTCACTGTATTGCCCACGCTGGTCTCAAGCTCCTGGGCTCAAGTGATCCTCCCACTTCAGCTTCCCAAAGTCCTAGGATTACAGGTATCAGCCACCATGCTCAGCAAGGGAGAGATATTAACAGTGGCTTTAAATTGAAAATTAAAATTTATTCAGCATACAATGGAATGTCGTAGGTAAACACTGAGAAACAAACACACTTTCCAGAAGCACACTTTTCAGCTCTAATCCCAGCTTCAGTTGTTACTTTTGCTGTCAATAGCCCTGGAAATGTGCTTTTTATCCAATGCTCCAGGTGGCCTCTGGTTCAGCAAGAACTACCGTAAAGTACATAATTCATTTTTGGTATTTGAGATGATTGCAAAGGACTAGTTGCCATGCTGAATTTTATTTTCCTAAATTAACTAAAATTACGCTTTCATAATATATATGACATTGATTCTGAACCAGTCTACTGCCAAATTTTGATAAATGTTTACAATGTATTCTTGCCATAATAGAGTACATATAATATGAAGTTTATCCTTGAACAATGTGGGAGGTTAAGGTCACTGACCCTGCATGTAGTTGAAAATCCAGGTATAACTTTTGACTCCTGAAAACCTTAGCTACTAATAGCCTACGTTTGCTTGGAAGCCTTGCCATTAATATAACAGTCAATTAACACATATTTTGTATGTTAAACATATTATATACTGTATTCTTATAATCAAGTAAGCTAGAGAAAAGAAAATGTTATTAATAAAATCATAAGGAAGAGAAAATATATTTAGTCTTTTTAAGTGGAAGTGGATCATCCTAAAGGTCTTCTTCCTTGTCTTCACATTGAGTAGACTGAGGATGAAGAGGGATTGGCCTTGCTGTCTCAGGGGTGGCACAGGTAGAAGCAAGTCCACATGTAAGTGGATCCACGCAGTTCAACCCCGTGTTGCTCAAGGGTCAACTATTTATTTTCACAGAACATTGACCTAAGTGGCCATGCAGTCTGGTGGGGAGCAGGGACCATCTTTTTGTGCATATGAGATGTTTCTTGACTCTTGAGACTTTTGCACTGTGAAAACAGGCAGCGCAGTAATTGTTTTACTCAAACACAATTGCTTTTCTAACTGTGGTAACTGAGTGTGCTTTTACATTGTGAAGCACTGTGATAATTTAGTAGAGATTGTATTGTAATTATTGCTGGCTTGGTATAGAGCCAGATGTTCTTATAGTTAAAATTATGTGGTGATCTCAGAGAGCGGTATAGAACTGCTGATACAAGGGATGGAATTAAGAATAAGACACAAAGAGAAGACATTTACAAGAAAATTTCCAAGAAATTTACAAATGTGTTAAAGCAATGGCTGTGTTACCCATGGCATTTGTAAATATTGGCATGCAGAATCAGTCTTCCTAGATGTCAGTTTCCTCTTTTAATATGAGGTAGAGCTCATGAAAGCTATATCCTGATGGAAAAAAAGATCCCTTTATGTGAATGGCTGCTGACATGTTATTCTGTGAAAGGATGAGTCCTCAGGAGCTAACCCTGCAATCTGAGGCTTATTCTAAATGTTGACACACCCCTTAGCTTTTCAGTTTAGGAGTTTGGGACAAACCTCGTGGAGGAGACAGTAGGGCTGGGACACCTTGCTGCAATGCTCTGCTAGAAGATCAGTGTAAATATAAAGGTAACCCAAACTCTTAAGAGGGTCGTTACTATGGCTGGTGAAGGTTTGGAACCATTGTGGTTAGGAAGACAAGAATATGCTTCAGAACCATGTAAGACTTGAGTTCAGATCCTAACTCTGCTATTTATTAGCTATAAAAAGTTGGGCAATGCCCTCTCTGAATGTCCTCTCCTCATTGGTAAAGTGAAACTAATTAAAACTACACAATAGGGTGGTTTGGAGGATTTCATACGATAACATATGTAAAACACATAGCAGATCCTGGATGCAGCAAATGTTTGTTGCATCAGTGAAGGAAGGAAAGAACTGAAACCTCATCAAGAATGAAAATGGGTCCCTCTGGAGGAATACAGAGCTGACCTAAGGACTTGGCTCTAGCAATTTAATCTCTCACAAAATGGAAAAGTGAAGAGCTTTGGTTCTGAGGTCAGACTGGGTTTGAATTCTGCCTCCCCTTTTTGTTTACTACTTGTGTAATATTGGGCACGTTGCTTGACTTCTTAATCTGAATTTCCTCATCTTTAAATGGGTGTAGTAATAATAGTGGCTATTCTGTGGCATTGTAATAGAGATTAAGTTGAGATAATGAATGTAACATAATAAGCACTCTAATATTAGCCAACTTATGTGCTCCTTCACAGTATGGTCAGAAAAGAATTTTTCCATTCAACTTTATACCCAGAGAACATGATTTGATATATTAAGGCAAAAACCGCAATTACTTTTGCACCAACCTAATAGCATTAGCATATCTGATCCTAAACTTTTCTTTGGATTATACTTGAGTACGTTATGTAGATACATTTTATGAGTTCCAAATTGGCATTTTAAAAATATTTATATTGTCCACCCTTTGAAATTTACATTAGTAAACTATACGAATTTAAGATCTGAAACAAAAGTGTAAATTGATTCTATAGTGAATCATCATCTTTTCTTTGTCCTATGGCTAAAAGGATAGAAATAGTAATTGTGGCCGGGCACAGTGGCTTACACCTGTAATCCTAGCACTTTGAGAGCCCGAGCTGGGCGGATCACGAGGTCAGGAGATCGAGGCCATTCTGGCCAACATGGTGAAACCCCGTCTCTACTAGAAATACAAAAATTAGCTGGGTGTGGTGGCGCATGCCTATATCCCTCCTACTCAAGAGGCTGAGGCAGGGGAATTGCTTGAACTATGGAGGTGGAGGTTGCAGTGAGCCGAGATCGCACCACTGCACTCCAGCCTGGTGACAGAGTGAGACTCCTCTCAAAAAAAAAAAAAAAGAAATTGTAATTTCTGGGGCAATCGCATGTTTAAAATAGGTACCACAGTAATTCACTTAACACTCCATGCGAAATAAAATGTCACCAGAAGGGATAGCTGGTCAACACAAAGTAGAATGTGTCTTCAACCTCACAGTTTGCTTTAGTAAAAATTTAGCACATTAACAGCGATAAAAGTTAGGAAAGGAGATGAAAGTTTTAGGCATCAAGAAACTGCCTTTTTTGTTTTCAGTTGTGGAATAATGGAATTGTAGAATAAAGGAGTAGCAGAATGGGTCCAGACAATGGCAGTTTTAATTTTTACTTTCACTTTGAGCAGTGCCAAATGCTAGTAGAAGCTAAAATGAGTGACACTTAGGGAAAGAAAAAACTTCCCCCTTGAATCTCTTTAAAATCTATAATAATAATATAATAATATAAAGTGCATCTGGGCATTGCCTTCTGCTGCAGTTCTTGTCTGGCTGTTATCCAAAACTGTCAGGCTACTCTGAGTGCTGATGCTTCATATCCCAGCACCCTTTTATCTGAACCTTGCAGTGTCTTTTCTCTGTACTTTGGTAGTGATGTTACCTTGATGTTAAAAAATCTTTTAAAAGCAACACAGGCTTTCCTTGCATCTTGACAAATTGTTGTCTGCTAGTAATGAAGAAAAAGTAAACCTGTGATCACTGCAAATATAAATACTTCCGAGTGTTTTCGGTTTTTTAAAAAAAAATGGTTATGTATTTTGGGATCCTCTAGCTGAAAAGTGAATATTCTGAGAATTTTTCCTTATTTCTCTTGTGTAAATCAGCATGCTGCTTTTCAAGAGCAAGAGTCAAGTGGAGTTTCTATGGATCATTTGACATTTAAGGACAGAATTTAACATTTCTATATGATTTTCCTTTTGGATTTTTAAAAGGGGAAATATACATATTATTTTTATCTCTGTTGTATGTTCTTACTGCTATTATTTTTAAATTAATATTTTATTTACTTATTTTTATATGCTTCGGTATATCCTGATGATGGTAGCAGTGGTTTACATCTACACAGTTCTTTCCATACATTTCCTTATCTAAGGCTTGAAGCAGCCACAGGAGGTCAGGAAGGCAGGTTCTCATGATTAGTCCAACTTACATATGAAGAAACTGAGGCTCAGAGTGATTTATGAATCTCCCACTCAACCAACAGCAGATCCAGTTCTTAAATCTAGGTCTACTCAGTCAAAACGAATGGTGTCAACCACTTTTTCACAATGTTGTCTCTCAGAAGAGTATCTTGGCTTATCAATGAATATTTAGCATCCAGAGTGAAAGTGGTATATTTCTTTCTTTTTTGAGGTTGAGTCTTACTCTGTCACCCAGGCTAGAGTGCAGTGGTGTGATCTCAGCTCACTGCAACCTCCGCCTTCCAGGTTTGTGTGATTCTTGTGCCTCAGCCTTCCAAGTAGCTGGGATTACAGGCATGTGCCACCACGCCTGGGTAATATTTTTTGTATTTTTAGTAGAGACAGAGTTTCGCCATGTTGGCCAGGCTGGTCTCAAACTCCTGGACTCAAGTGATCTGCCTGCCTCGACCTCCCAAAGTGCTGGGATTACAGGCGTGAGCGGTGGTATATTTCTACTGGGGTGGACTTTGGTCAAAGCTGTGAGAGGTCGTTTTTATGTCAATGTTCGGGTGCAGCATTTTATGGGGAATATACTGGGAAACTGGAGACTGAGAAGGGGCAAGGATCTAGAATGATGAGGAGCCTGGGAACTATACTAGAAAGAACCAAAGGAATCAAGATTTTCAAATGTCTGCAGAAAGGAAGATACAGAGATAGCTGACATCTTCAAATGTTTTATGGACTCCCTTGCAGAAGAGGAATTTGATTTGTTCTTTGTAATTCCAGGCAGCAGAAGTAGGACCATTGGGTAGAAATTACACAGAAGTGGATTTATGCTGAATATAAGAAGAAACTTTCCAACATTTAGAGATGTCCAAAAATGGAATAGACTGTCTCACTGCCACTGGGAAGTGTTCACGCTCAGACTGTCCAGCTCAGAGATTATATGACTTTATGAGCATTGTTTTTCAGCAGTAACAGTTTTATGATGAAACTTCTAAGGGCTCAGAGAAGAATTTCCTCATCAGCTAAAAACAAAGGAGTTTTGTATGCTTTTCCACCGTGATTTTAGACTAAGAAAGTTGTATGCATAACAGTTCCTGTTTCACACATCGTTGTGTTTTGGGAAATACTGTTCAACTGCTGGGGAAAGACACATTAGTTAAAGCAGATAAGCAAGACTTTTGTGAGATGAGAATTGAAGCAGATAGTGTGGTGTTTGTGGTGGGGAGGGTGTGTATTCACATGTGTACATTTTTAACTAGGATGAATTTGCCATAGCTTTGGCTATTTTCATTGGCTTTGTTACTTTTCATTACTCACCAGCTCAGCTCTAGAACATGACCTGTAGAATTAAAAGAAATGAGGGGAAAAGTCATTTGATTTAGATGGGTTGTTTTCTCAATATGGAAAAGATGCTGCATCGAAAGCGAGATGCACTAAAATAAGTTTCTGACGTAGCAGATCTAAGAAAAGCACTGAACTGGGATCCGAAGTCTCCACACTAGGTTTCGCTCCATCACTCACTGCTTCATCTTTATGTCTTTTTATTTTTCTCTAAAAGGGAAGTGTTTTAGGAATTTTCTTTCTAACTGTAAAATGTTATGATTCTGATTCTCCCAATTTTATGGCTCTAATTCTCATTTGCATAGAAAGTGGAAAATGGCCTCAACTATAACAAAAAACAATTCAGTCATTTATTTGTTCTTTAATTTCCTCATTCATTTATTCAAAAATAGTTATTAAGTGAAACACTATTATAAAAATAGAAGAACTTTGTTTTAATATATGATTTTTAATAATGAAACATGGAAAACAGCACATTAGTACCTCTATAGAGTTCCACAGTTTGAAAGGGTGATATTTAATATAATATTTAAAATGAAAGCAAAGCACTTTGTTTGTAGGATATTTTGAAACAAATATAATGGAATCCCTCTGTAAAATGGCTTTTTGTGGCTTGGATTGGGAATTGCAACATTTCAAACCATGCCCCAAATCATAATGGCATTCAGTAAGAACTTACTACACTAGATGCTTTAGCTCCAGAATTATTGAATAGCTTAACCACTGATTCCAAGCAGAAAGCCCCTTCTCTATGAATTATCACATGTTTCTTCTTTTTCTAACAGATTCCAGAGGGGTGACTACCACATTGATGTCTGTATCAATGACTACCTGGATGTTTTCTGCCCTCACTATGAGGACTCCGTCCCAGAAGATAAGACTGAGCGCTACGTCCTCTACATGGTGAACTTTGATGGCTACAGTGCCTGCGACCACACTTCCAAAGGGTTCAAGAGATGGGAATGTAACCGGCCTCACTCTCCAAATGGGCCGCTGAAGTTCTCTGAAAAATTCCAGCTCTTCACTCCCTTTTCTCTAGGATTTGAATTCAGGCCAGGCCGAGAATATTTCTACATCTGTGAGTATACAGAGATTTATCATGTTGTAGGGCAGCTGCAAGAGCCCAGACTAATTTTTTACCCATGTTTCAGAGAATTGCAGAGAGCTGGACTCTGCATTACAGATGTCTCCTTGTAAATGCATACATCAGGATCCCTAGATACATTAGCTGGGAATTGAGAGCACAAATTAGATTAAAGACAGAGCGCCTCTCCCCCTATGAAATTACGTGTCAGCCTGTTCAGTGAACCACTGCTGACTTGTATTTCTTTTAAATGAAAATTGCCAGGACTTCTCCAAAGCTCAGGAAAAGAAAAAAAGATTCCTGAAAAAAAATTAAAGGAAATAATTAAATTTACATAGCTTGGAGTCACTGGATTTCTTATTCAGGTGTCAGCAATATCCTTTCGATCATCCACATTTTCAGTGGAGGAAGCCAAAACTCCTGGAAATGTCAGCATGCTGACGATAAATGCTCTCTTTGCACCAAGGAGAAAAGATAATTTTTAAGAGCAGCTCTGTCTTTAAACAGGAAAGAGTTGTGAAGAAGTGTCTGGAAGGGGTTCCAAGGGAACTGGTATGAGCGAGTTTCCCACCTGTGAGCATTGAGTGACTCTGTCCTGGGAGCTCTAAAACTTTCTCAGTAGACTTCTGTATTAATCAGAATCCCTGGCCTTATTTCTTCTCCATTATATACCCATCACTTCTTCAGACATCCTACTATCATATGTTATAGGTAAATGCTTCTCAAACGTCACTGTGCATAGCGTTATCTGGGGATCTTGTAATGCATTCTGACTCAGGAGGTCTAAGGCAGGGCCTGAAATTCTGGATGTATGAAGCTCCCAGATGCTGCTGCTGCTACTGAACTGTGGACCACACTTTGAGTAGCAAGATTATAGGTAATAGCTACTTTAAGCAGCTTGTTGTGTATCTGGACTTTAGTATTTATATTTAAACTATCTGGCCTTTTCCATGTATTTTCACTGTCAGCCAAAGAGGTTAAAAGTTTACTAGTTAAAAAATACATTTATTGGACAGCTTAATCTGAACTGAGAAATGTTGGGGGATGCAAGATGAAAAGATATTCCCTGTTCTTCGGAAGTGACCTTTTACTGGGGAGCAGACATGTAAATAGGCAATTAGAATATAAATCGACAATTGCTGATGATGAAGATAAATGCAGGGAGTAGTGAGAATATGGAGACAGTTGTGCCTCACCTGCTTGGAAGAATCAGGAAATGCAACCGCACGCAGTGGGTAGAGATCCAAGTTATACCACTCAGTATGTTTAGCATCGACTTTCACCCCAGCTTGCCAGACAAACAAGAACATTCTTTTTTTCTGACTCATTTTTTCAGTCCAAATGTGCCTACCCACTCACAACTCACACGGTTTGAGTCTATAGGGATTTCTAGCTCCTCTCTTTCTCCAGAAAACAGAATTTTATAAGTCAGATTTCACCATCACAATGATAACTCTCACTTATATTGGAATTGAATTTAAAAAGGAAATTGAACAGTACCAGTTTTATTATTTCAATACATATTTCAGTTATTAGTCATGAGAAAACATGCAAAAAGCCTTGATACTATCTCACATTTGATCCATAAAATAAGAAAAGGAATATTAAGTCCCACAGATGCAGGAAGCACTGGCATACACTGAATTCACACTTCTCAGGCAGCATGTTCTTGACTTTTGTTGCTTTTTTACTTTGTGAAAGAATCTCATTCAGCAAATGAGAAAAAGGAAAGAGGAGGACTTCACTTGTGGGACAGCAACTCATTAATTGTCTAACTGTAAAATACTGTACCAATTTAAGAGAAAATTCTTGCTAGTTTTGAAATTTTCTTAATGGCTTCTCAGATTAAAAAAACAACAACAAAAGCAAAAATAAAAAATGAATAGAGAGCACCAAGATGGGGAACATACCCACCAGCTAACTAGTTGATTGCCTGATTATTAAAAATTATAGAATTCATTCAGCTTCATAAGCAAGATGTTATTATTCAAATATACTCATAGCGCTTATGACTGGTTTTTCCTCATTTGTGGTTAAATTCAATATTTCACTAAAAATCATTATGTGACTTCTATAACATTCATTTAACGGAGTCATTTAACTGTCAAGGGCTTCCGTCAAAGTAATTGTTCCAAAATGCTTCAAAATATGAAGAGCTTTTCGCTGTTCAGCTGAGTTTAACTTGAATTACTTTTTTTAATGAAAGGTAAAATAGCACAAAATTAGCAGCAAAAAGATGTTCATTTACAAGAAGCACAGTGACCTAGTGTTCAGTTAAATTGAATTTTCAGCCATGTTTTCTACCCGCAAAGGCATCCTTCCCTGTCTTTTTAGTAATGAAAGGGTTTCCTCTCTTCCACCACTGCAGTCAGGAGCAGCAGAGCTAACATGGTTGTCTTACAGACGTTTAATGTGCTGTGGTCATAATTAAACTAAAGGATTCTTAGGGGAGAATTGGCCCTCAGTTGAATTTTCCTCTTCCCTAATGTGCGTGGAATGAACAAGATGATTGGGAAATAGCTATTTTCACACTTACTACGTTACAAGAAACTCTATTGCTGATCTCAGAAACAAGCTTCACTGCCCACCAGTCAATTTCACAGAATGTTCTTGCTAGGACAGGAGTACATCTTAGCTCCTCATAGCCTTAAAATCTCTTCTAATTTTTCCTAGAAAAAAGAAAGCTGGCTGGGTATGGTGGCTCACACCTGTAATCCCAGCACTTTGGGAGGCCCAGGTGGGTAGATCACGAGGTCAGGAGTTCAAGAGCAGCCGGCCAAGATGGTGAAACCCCATCTCTACTAAAAAAAAAAAAAAAAAAAAAAATACAAAAATTAGCTGGGCACGGTGGCAGGAGCCTGTAATCCCAGCTACTTGGGAGGCTGAGGCAGGAGAATCGTTAGAACCAGGGTGGCAGAGGTTGCAGCGAGCAAGATTGAGCCACTGCGCTTCAGCCTGGGCGACAGAGTGAGACTCTGTCTCAAAAAATAAAAAAATTAAAAAAAAAATGGAAAGAAAAAAGAAAACTAACATCCCGCTCTATGGTACTAGGAGTAGACTTAAGACTTAAGTATAGTGGAAACTGTGGAGTGCCAAAATTCAGATACAAACACAGATTTGGAGGAAGGGGAGAAAAGGATTTCATAACAAGCTATTCACCTCGTTACTCAGAGAGAACACGAGTCAGAGGATTCTTATCAACATTTGCCTTATCCTCAACCAGATTTCTTTCTTTCTTAATGTCTTTGAGTTTTATAAAATTAAGAAAATGTGGTAGTTGAAAATATCCTAAACGAAGCTTCCAATTTACTTTAAAAATAAAACATCCTTTGCAGTTCTAGTCCCTTTATTTTAACTCCCAAGAATAACTCTATGCTATATTCTCCTTTTCTTGGGAACAGATAGTATATTAAGTTGTTATAATTGCTGATTATTGCTAAGGTAGACTGGGGCCATCTCTGGATCTGATAAATACTGTTTTAAATCTACAGGAGTTATTTTGGTAAGAGATTGGCATACTAAAGTAATTACAGAAAGTTGGTGGTATTTATATCAATGATAGATTTGCAGAACTGCCAGTCAATTGATTAAGGCAATAGTTGTTTATATAGACTTCCTAAAGGAAACAGTAATTTTTAAAAAATTCAAAAATTCACATTTTAGCTGGATATGATAGCACATGCCTGTAGTCCCAGCTGTTGGGGAGGCTGAGGTAGGAGGATTGTTTGATTCAGGAATTAGTAAGTTTTAATGAGAGATCTATAATAAAGAAGACAGTCGTCATTTTCTGAAAATGATACTAAAAGACAGAGAATTTTTCCAGCATTTGTTATATCTGAGTTATTACTGGGACATTCTGTGTTACTATGGGCATCATTTTAAAATCTATAGTATGTAGATGCTTAAATGTATGTGGTTAACTGCTAATTCTCAGCTTTACGTATTTAGATTGAAAGTTTGCAGTCTTAAGCCATTAGGCAATTTTGATATGTACTGTATAATTTTTAAAGAAAGTAACCTAACTTCCTAAGAACTATCTTATTAAAATGATCAAGATCAGCTTCAGAAATCATTCGATTGTACAATACAGTTATTGACTAACCTTTTAAGAGTATCTTCAGTAAAACTAATAAAACAGAACTAATTTGAATAAAGTCCTCATTTAACAATTCGATGTTTCAAAACCTTATTTGCATGTGAGTTGTTTAGAATTTAGAGTACAGTTTTTTTATAGAAGTGCAAGTTTTCCATAATATGGAGAATCTGCTTAGCCATAATCTTGATGAAAAGCTATATGTTTCAATGAAAAATTGTAGAAAACAGCATCTATAAGAGTTACTCAGCAAATATTTATTGCATGGATAAATGCTATAATAAGCCACATATGGCAAAAAAACAATTTTTTAAATTTCTAATTTTTTTTTAGAAAAGCAGATAAATTACAGGGCACAAGTTTTACAGCACTCTCTGCAGCAGTTCCCTAGTATTTTAGTACTTTAAAAAATAATATGCTAGGAATGCATAACATCAAAGCAGAGAGTGGAACATGGTTGTTGTTGTTTTTGGTTTTTTGTTTTTTTTTTTTTTGAAAACACAGACTCTGGTAAGTGTAGCTTTTGGTCTGAATCCTCTTTCTGTGCTCTCACTAGCTGTGTGACCTTGGGCAATGAATGTACATAACCTCATTGAGCTTCACTTCCTTCCTCTGTAAAATGGGTATAATAATCACAGCTCTTTTCTGATTTTTGAGTCTCAATTGATGAAATATTGTTTAAGGAACCAGTTGACTGCTAAAATAATAACTTCAGTAATCCAAATCCAAAAAGTTTTGCATTTTTTGAAAAATTAAGGCAACTTAAATATCCCAGATTGATATTTTAGTTCAGTAAAAAATTTCATAAATGCATAAAGATTAAGTTTTAAGACTATTTCCTATATTCTTAAGGAGCATTATGCTAGGATTATTATGCCTAAGGAATTCTTCATTCCTTTTGATGTCTGGTTTTTCAGTGCCTTTCTTTAGTCGTCTACATTAAGAATTGTTTTGCTCTGGACAGTTCACACCAATCACCTTTTTTACATAGTTTTTCGTATTGAAATAGAAGAATGTCAAAATGGCACAATTATCAAAGCAGGAGGTAATCTTTTTCACTATTCACTGTCTTTTATTCTTGCAGGGGAAATGACTTGTAAGTACAATGTACTTTCTTACAATGAAAAACTCAATATTTGCTTCAGTGTGTGTGTGCATGTTACTTTTGTTATTGAAAAATGTTTTTGATTACTGAAGTCTTATTTTAGCATTATTTACTGTAGCATCAACTTCGCTAAGATTGAAGAGGTTTATAACTGAAATGTTCTGTAGAACTGTGGTCAAATACTAGTGCACCTCTAGTTTTTCAAGCATGTGTACTAGCACATGGTATTTTAAGACACACTTGTATTAATACAGAAAAGTGGAAAGGCAGTGTTGGGAAACTGACAAATTTTAACGTTTTCTAAAGTGGAAAAGTGGGGTGGGGGGAGGGGGAGGTATAGCATTAGGAGATATACCTACTGTAAATGACGAGTTAATGGGTGCAGCACACCAACATGGCACATGTATACATATGTAACAAGCCTACATATCGTGCACATGTAACCTAGAACTTAAAGTATAATAAAAAAATTTAAAGAAGAATAAAGATGGCACAAAAATCAAATAGTAAGTACCCAGATATAGATGCAGAGTACATCTTAGTCACCAAAAACTATTTAGTTTTTCTTTTTAAGTTTTATTTTGAAAATAGAATGGAGCAATTTTTCTCCACTGGAAAGCTAGCATATTTTTTAAGGATTATATCGGGTCTCTATTTGAAAATAGTCCTTCTATTCGCTTTGTATACTCCCACAGGTCTTTAGTGAAGCTTCAATAATGCACCTTTTTATTTAAAGAATGAGTTTAGGGAATTGTGTCTGTTTCAAGTTGTCCCTAGTCATTATTTAGGAAAGCATGAATGAATTTCAAGGGCTCTTAAATGAAGGTTAAATAAAGAACATGAAAGAGGATATTTAGGGACTTGTGGAAATTATTCTGTTAATTGTAATTTCCTCTTATGAAAACAGTTGTTTACTGCCAGGTGCCCTCTTAACTTTCTGAGCAAGCATGCACAACATTAGCTCAGGTGCTGCTGGAGCTAGACCTGTCCCTCTGCCTTCTGGTAATGGCTTCGCCCAGCACGCTTCACATAGTTTGAGTGAAATCAAAGGTGGAGGAGGCAATTCATAGGAACACAGGGTATTGAAAAGTATTTTTAAATTTGTTGGCAATATTATTTGATGAAGTAGCATTGATTTTAAAAGGAAATGCATGCCCTGTTAAGTGACTAAAGGTTGAGTCTAGTTTAACTACTCTTTAAAAAGAATCAGAGAAATTAGTGCCAGGTCTGTGAAAAAGGAAAGTGAAGCACATATCACTGCTTAACAGATTTTGACATTGGGACCATCTTGAAAGTTTGCAAAGGGAGCCTTAAAACTTACTGAATAATCGGGACTTGATGGAAATTCATGGTATAAAGCCATAAGAAACTGAAGACTCCTAAGTACCCTTCCCATTGTCTGAATTTTTCAAAGACTGTGACACTCAGATAAGAAGTTCAAAACCAAAATAATTTTTATTTGTACTCCTTTTAAGAATTCAGAATGCTATTATAAGACAGAGGAAGCATGTAGAGTTCTGACCTCCTAAGGAAAAATGAGGAATTATGTCACCTTTTGCTTCCTTTACCCCACTGAGACTAAATGGTGAAATGGAAACAAATTAAAGGATTGTTCTTTTTATCCCTAAATGTCAAATGTGGCTGCATCTCCTAAAGAAATAATGCACCTGATTAATTGTGTAATTTCACAGGGAAGCAGTAATTCTCAGCCTTATAAACATGTAATGTACTAATTTGGTTTCAGAGTTAACTGAAACAGTTTAATGAACTGCTGTATCACGTGTATGTACAGTGTTACATAGAGCAGATGCCAGGAAAAAAGGAAATAACACACCAGTGACACTTGGAATAGCAGTGTTTATACTTCATTGACTTTGGGTTGTCAGCATGCTATTCTCTGTGTTTCCCTTAGTAACTTATTAAGGCAACTGAATTTCAGTGTGATGATGTCTGAGTGTCATTTCTTGTAAATTACACAAGCATGCACACACCAAATGCATAGTCAATCTTTGGGAAAAAAATAATACTTTCTAGAATAGACGACCAAAATATTATCCGCAAGATATACACACAGAGTGAAAGGTTACTCTCTGAACCTCGTGCATGCTGGAAGAACAGCATTTGGGCCTTTCATCAGAAGAAATACTATTTCTACAGACTTTCCCACTCATCTATTCTTGGTCTATTTTCACCGAATGGTCGTGTAACTCTTGGTTTGAAAGTTGTCATACAGCCTCACAGCAGGCTTATATTATCTACAGAGTTCTTTATGAGGAAATATAAATCACCACAAATGAGACTTTTCACAGCCAGAGATATGTAGAAATTTGTGTCAGTGCTTTGCTGGCTTGCTAAAAAATATCTCTAGGCTCCGAAGCCCTCACAACTCATCCTTGCTCCCTACCCTTTTGGGAAGCAATTCTCAAAACTTGAGATTTATGGTCCAGAGAGCTGATAGTGGCTATAAAGTTTTCTATTTTCTCGTTTCTTTAATATTAATGCAGAGAATGAGGCATTATCATTCATTATTTTAGTTCATGAGTATCCTGTGGGCTTGAAATATGGTTTCTGGGGATATGGCTTACCTCTGTTTAATAGGGGAAATATGTGGACTTTGGCAACAGGCTTTTTTTCCATCGAATATTTTAAGTCAGATTGTATAAAATCCACATTAGGAACAGAACTTTAATATATATGCTATGTATGGGTTTGGTTTTAAAGTTTAAAGCTTCACAAAAAAATTAATTCATTCTGAGCGAGCCTCAAAAGTAAAATATCATGAATTGGAGAACAGCCAGTCTATTATTGTTGGAAATTGGAATGATAATATCTTTTCATTTTACTATTTTTAGAGATATACAGTATTTCCAACTAGCTTTATCTACATTAATGTTAACTAAGTTTTAGTTTTTAGTTAGCATTCCCTTTTGCATGTAAACCCATAAAAACAAATAACATGTGCTCTGAATCATTTTTAAGAAGAATGTATATTATTTTTAACTTGCCCAGTTTTTAGTACCTCTAATATCAGGCTTCTAATGTAAATTTGCTTTGCCTGAATTTTTTTTAAAGACATTTTTAAAAGTTCATTTTCTCCTACAGTAAATTGTTACAAATTCTGACTAAAATCTGAATTAAGTTTTACTGTATGTTTTGCTTTAACGGTTTCTATTGGTCCTCAACCTTGATTTCAGAAATACTTGCTTCATTTTAGGTGGAATTTTTAACGGGCAAATCTAAGTAAGCAAGGAGAATAAATTAGAGGCTAAAAATGTGAACAGGGAAATGTTTTACTTTTAATATATTGCTTAGAGATCTTACTATATACAGTGGGGGCAGTTCAGTCAGTTTTGAAGCAATATGATGAATACTGCAACGATTTAAGTGAAGTTTAGTTCAGCCTTTTGCTAAAAGTTTACTCATGCTTTGACTAATAACTCCTCCCATAACACTTGTTCTGATAGTCGTAATTAGAGTGATTTATCATGTATTGCAGGTACTATGTGGCAGGCACTGTACCTAGCCCTGTATCTGTTTTAAATTGTTGAATCCTCATCTGTGAGGCCGGTACTGTCATTATCTATCATGTAGATGAGGAAACTGAGGCTCAGAGAGGTAAGTGACTTGCCTGAGATCATGTAGTTAGTACTAGGGTCAGGATTTGAACCCATGCAGTTTGACCCCAAGCCTAGAGTCTTTATTCACTTATTTCATAATAAATATTTTAAAAGAAGTTAAAAGGAGACAGATTTAAAGCATCAGTGGCAAGTCGTTATCGAAGTTCTACCTTCACCTTGGAACTTAGGAAGACCCTGTTCTCAAGACAGCTAATGTGAAATGTATAGGGGAATTTCATGTCAACTTATTCCTGAAATTCACATACTAGGAAGTAAATGGGTTTATAGAACAAAGCAGAGTACTATTGAATGGTTTGTGGGGTCAGACATGATGACATAATGAAATGTGTCATTCACCATTCCTGTTTCAATTGTGATGAAGGCTTTTAATGATTAGCAAGAGTATTGAAAGTATATGTCTCTTCAGTACCCTGAGTCATTTTTCAGAGGTTAAATTTCATTAACAGAATCAATAGCACAGTGTAGGCATTGGTGGATATATTGCAAAGCCTGGTAAACAACTGTCTCAACATTGCAGCTTGTTAACATGGTGCGCCACGCCGGGGATTCCTTACCTTATCTAGCCTTAAGCAGCACAGCAGCTGCAAATTATTGTTTCACTTATTGTAATTAGATACACTTGCTGTTGCTATTGTTATTTAAAATCCACCAGTTTTTCACAGACTTGCAGTTACTATACATCTTTGCACAAGAAAGATGAGTAGAGCTCCCATAAGGGGAAAGACACTTTGAGAATGTATAATATTTGAAATCCTTTTGAATGAAGTTCAGAAATTGTAGCAGCCATGTACAGCACCCAGATTTTACACAGAAGGGGTCTTGGCACTGGTTCATGAGGGTGATTACCAGAGTTCGGGAGCCCACCCAGCAGCCCTCCAAAAAACAAGCTTCACACCGCTTACATGGATTTCTTCTCTTACCGGCCTCCCCTCTCCTGATAAGGAATCAGAACAGCATAAACTCAGGAATCAATGAAAAGACAGGTCTGAATAGAATGGAGAGTATTTGGAAAATAAAACCCAGATAGATTGTGTCAGGTTATGAAGGGCCATTAATTCTGGTCTGAAGAGTTTTGAACATATGTAACAGGCAATAGGGAGAAGTAGTATATTCTTAAAGAGGAAACTGATTTGAGGCTTATCATACAAATACATTGAAATCATGTGTTTTATGACTAGGTGCTTGCTGGGTATATATTAATAGCTAGCATGTAGTAAGCACTTATCCATTCCATATGTTTATATATATATTATCTCATCCATACTTTATCACAGGTATGTGTTAGGCACTGTTATTTTTCCGATTTTACAGATGAGAAAAACTGAAATGCAAACGGGTCAAATCACTTGTTTAGAATCACACTGTTCATGTACAGTTGAGTCCAGATTTGAGCAAAGGCATTCTGACTTCAAAGTTCGTGCCCTTAGCTCTTATCCACGTGTGAAAAGCAATGTTCAAAAGCTTATTCTATAAATAGTACTGGTACTTATGCAGAAATGATTCTAATCTCAGAGAGATTAATATCCTTTACTTGAGTTTCTCTTTTTTTTTTTTTTTGATTGCCTTTAGTTCCTTTGCAATAGGTTTAGAGATTTTTGCATAAGTTTTTATATTTATATTAAGTGGAATTCCTAAATCAATAACATTTGCTAGATTATTAGTTTAATCAAATAACAGAATTTCTGACCTTTAGATACAATGGGTTAGTTTATTATTAAAGTACATTTTAGAAGATTTATTGTGGCAATTTTGTGAAATATTTGTATTCAAAATGCTATAAAAGCCCTTTATTAAACTCTACTTGGGCTATTGTACTTGTGCATCGTTATATTTGTAGAAAATCTACAGTGGCTATAGAAGGACACACTTCAGTATTACATATTATTTTCTTATTAGTTAAGCAGTTCATCATGCTTACTGAGCTATGTTTACCTAGAGGGCCAATGTAGGGGACACTGTGGAGAAAGTATTTGATATGATTTTTGTCCTCTAGGAGCTCACAATCCAGTGTGGGAAAAATATATTCATGAAAATAACAGCAAAAAGAGAAATAAAGTGAATTACCAGATTAGCACATTCCATAAAAGAGAGAGAGAGAAGACTATTTCAGGAGGAAGGGATCAGTTAAAGATTTTAACTGAGGAAAGGATCAGTTAAAAATCATGCTGATTTGAGGGACAAGGTGGAATTTAAATCTCAGGGCTTAAGACGCTATCCCAAATTTAGTGATATACGGGCAGAGGATAGGTAAAAAGGCAAATTCTTGGAACCTACTTCCATAAAGTTTGATTCATTCAATTTTATGAGGTTGCAATGTAGGAATTTATTTTTAATAAGCCCTCCAGCTGTTTTTCCTGTAAGTTGTACCACAGTTCGGGAACACTGGTGTAAAGTAGAAATAGATGGTCTGAATTCAAGACTTGAAAGAAGTGGGTACTAGAGGATTTGATTAAGTGGAAGGGTCATGTCAACAGTACCATCAGCCTTGAGAAATGGCGGTCTATGTGATGTGAAGGTTGGTATAATCCAGGGAGCTCTGGTTAAGGAGAGACTAAGTCTAAGATAAAGACTAAAATAGACTAAGATTCTGGGAGTCATCTAATTCACAATGGTCATAACAAATCCTTCCTTCTGCCTGACCAAGTAAATTGTCTCTCATTGCTTTAGCCATAAATTAGACACAATTTGACCTTGCAGATGCAAACAAAAACCGTAGAACCCTTTAGAGTTTTTGTATTTTTTGTACAATTAAAATTTTTTATCATAAAATAGATTTCTTTTTCAAAGTGGTAAGCTGTGTTAGGATAAGAATCAGAAAGCCACATAAAAATAGAAAACAGGCAAGGTATCAAGTGATAAGAAATATTCATTTTGGACCAACAGTTTAGAAGGAAAATGTGTACCTGGAGAGAAAGAAAAGAATAATGAATAGTTCCTGTAATATTCTATTTATGTAACATGAGGTTTTTGGAAGGTACACTGAAGAAGTCAGTGCCTATTGTCTGTGACCTTTTGTGCTTGTCAGTTTGTTTTGCTCTCCCTGATGTCAGTTAGAGTCTGATGAAAACGGAATCAATTTAAATGGAGCAATGATTTGGTTATGTTAAAGGTCAACAGTGATCTGTACTTAATCACTATTTTCCACTTCTGTATTGGGTTAGACAACAGTCATTTGTTTTACCCGTATAATATGCCCTGATTCTTAGAAAATAAGTCATTTCATAGGTTCCTTTTAAAAGTATTATTAAGTTTAAAAAGATAGATGAGATGAGAATGAGGAGGCCTGGGTTTTGGCTTCACCATTCATTAGGTGTGGAGAGTTGGGCAGGAGACTTCAACCCATGCTTCAAGTTTTCCATGTGTAAATGAGTTGAAGTGCTAGTTTAATAAATGGTTTTCTTAATATTGATATTTGAAAGGCAATTAGTTACTTTCCTAGTTTCTGTCAAAATTAATGGTAGCTTCCATGACAAATTTTTATGGGTATTTTGAATTATACATTTGCATGTGTCAAAAATAGTTTCTATCATCAACTAGTTTGAAATACACTGGTGGTCAGAAATAGCTCACTGTCATTTACTCACAAGGGCATTTTTCTTACCATCTTTGCAGAATCAAATATGGCCAAATATATTAATCGAGTTCAAAAAGTATTAATTCAGTTCACTGAGGTTCATTTAGAGTGTTCTACAGTGGTGAAGATGAAGAAATGATCAGTCTACTCACTTAGAGACTCATTTTGGGGTCACATCCAAATCTGTAGTGGTCAGTTGAATGTGTACAAAATATTTTTGAGGGTTAACTAGAAAATTGCCTGTCTGCTGGCAGGTTTTGTGCACCTGGATTTTTTTCCCCTGTAGTCTCATACCTGAGAAACATGGAGAAATGTTCTTTTTCTAAATTGAAAAACCTAGCTGTAGTCTAAATGAAATGGGATAAATTATCTTTTTCACAATTATCCATTAAAGAGAGAATCAGAATTAATATTAATCACAGATGTGTCATCAAGTTTTATTATCAACCAGATTGACTGCCAAAGTGCTTTCTGGAAGACATTTTCTCTCTCTCCCCCACCTGCTACTGAGAACACACTATTATGCGTCCTTAGATAAAGATTAATGATTTTGGCGATTCATTTGAGGAAATCTGTATTTTACTGTACATTCCAAGTCACTTGAAGACATCACTGGAAAGCATGGTTTGTCACTTCACTGATAAAATTATACCACGGAGGCATAAGATTGAATAATTCTATCATCAGAAACAGGTTAATCAATAAGTTGCCCAAAGTTAGTATCACCCAATCTATATTTTTAAAATTTTGGCAAGCCTTGTTTGTAGATGATTTTAAGAGCTTTTTTTTTTAACCCATCACTCCTAAATTAATATTACTTTTCATTTCTGTGTCTACACCCTGGAATAATTCATTGCCAAATGTATGACCCCTGTAATAATTATGAACATTTGATAATACCCCATCCATTTGCAAAGTACACCACACATGAGTATTATATTCATTAAGGTTCTCCATTTATAAACAACATTTTTATCAACTTCAGCTAACTTAAACAAAAAGAGCCAGTCGTGTTGGCTCACACCTTGCAATCCTAGTGCTTTAGGAAACCAAGGCGGGAGAGGAGAGTCACTTGAGCCCAGCCTGGGCAGCAATGTAAGACCCCATCTGTGAGAAAAGTTTAAAAATAGCCAGGCATGTTGGCCATGCCTATACATTGATGCGAGCCGTGATTGCACCACTGCACTCCAGACTGGGCAACGAGTGAGACCCTGTGTCAAATACCAACAAACAAAAAGAGACAGACTTTTTCCTCCCAGAGTTTGGTTATTTTAACTGAAGACCTCAGGATGGACAGGACCCATGGGGATCTTAAATATAGAAACACGTAGATAGTTTCATCAAGACTCAGCCATTCGATTTTCTTAGCTATAACATTTTTCTTTTTTTTTTTTTTTTTTTTTTTTTTTTTTTTTTTTTTTTTTTGAGACGGAGTCTTGCTCTGTCGCCCGAGCTGGAGTGCAGTGGCCAGATCTCAGCTCACTGCAAGCTCCGCCTCCCGGGTTTACGCCATTCTCCTGCCTCAGCCTCCGGAGTAGCTGGGACTACAGGCGCCCGCCACCTCGCCCGGCTAGTTTTTTGTATTTTTAGTAGAGACGGGGTTTCACTGTGTTAGCCAGGATGGTCTCGATCTCCTGACCTCGTGATCCGCCCGTCTCGGCCTCCCAAAGTGCTGGGATTACAGGCTTGAGCCACCGCGCCCGGCAACATTTTTCAATTCCTTATGTCACCCTGCTCAGGATGCAAGTTCCTGGGAGAAGGAATTTGATTGGCTTATGTGCCTGTGCTTTGGAAAGAATAGAGTACTTTGACCAACAGCTCCAAGACAGCATGAGATAAGGAAAGAGGAGTTCTTTAGAGTTTGTTGTTGTTGTTGTTGTTGTTGTTGTTGTTGTTGGTTTTTTAGCCTAAGGAAGTTAGGTAGTGATGCAAAATAGGCAGAAGCAACCACTGGCTAAAACCAGGTTGTATTTCATTGATGAACAGTGCTGTAGAATATGTGAAATAGTTCAAAACAAAGAGAAAATTTATGCAGTCAGTTCTTTAAGTGCAACAGGGGCAGAGGTCAATTTACCATTTATATTTCTGGTGTTGTACAGTATTATTTTATCTTTATCTAGTACTCTTATATTTTTCTGGTGCTTTTGCAGGTTTAACTGTGGTCAGCAAATCAAAGAATGTGGTTTATATTTTTCAGTTAAGATTTCTCTCACATTTAATTACTTTTCTTTCTTTTAATGGATGTAATACAAAAAATCAACAACTCCAAGACAAAGAATGGAAAACATCCTGTTTCTTAATTTCCAGCTTTATTTCATTGGCATCAGCAGAATATAAGACATGCAATAGACTGGGTTAAGTCTCATTTCTGCCACTGCCCAACTCTAATCAGATCTAGGGCCAGTCATATAAGTGAGTCTGTCTTCTCAAATGTAAGAGAGGGGTTTAGGCTAATTGAGGATCCAAAGATAGTTTCAAGGAACAAGAAAATTATTAAGATGTTATAATTCCTGTTTAAGTTTGCTAAATTTTGTTAAAGTTATTTTTTTTCCTGAAAAACTTTCTGATGCCTTAAATATGATACTGTGTATTGTTGATTCTTCAAAGTGAGTGGTACCATATACAGTGATCACCAAATTTATTAGACCTAGGAACCCTTTCTTATGGAGAATTTTGAGGGAACTGACTTCCATGGATTAGGTTAGATTGTTTACAAAATCCCATTCACATTTAAAGTGTACTAAGTATATAGTTCTCCTGGTCAAAAAAATCCATTTTAATACCATTCATCATCTAGTCCTTTCTATCTGGTCAGTGCAACCAGACTTTCTGTATACTTAAAAACACATCCTTGTTTCTAGTCTTCTTTTCAGTTGAGCAACATATACAGACAAGTGTTCTCTTCCTTGAAAGACTCATGCCTTTGTTAAGAATCATGTCACTTACTGGGAGGCTGAGGCGGGTGGATCATGAGGTCAGGAGATTGAGACCATCCTGGCTAACACGATGAAACCCCATCTCTACTAAAAATACAAAAAGAAATCAGCCGGGCGTGGTAGCGGGGGCCTGTAGTCCCAGCTACTCGTGAGACTGAGACAGGAGAATGGTGTAAACCCGGGAGGCGGAGCTTGCAGTGATCCAAGGTCGTGCCACTGCACTCCAGCCTGAGCGACAGAGCGAGACTCCATCTCAAAATAATCATCATCATCATCATCATGTCACTTAAATTCCTCTGGCTTTTCCTACAAGACCAGTTTTAAGTCTTTTAAGTAACTTTTGTCATCTTTCTGGAGTCACATTTTGAATGCAGATCCAAAATGTGAGAACAAAACTTATGATTAGATTTGACGAGTAGACCAGTATAATTCACATTCAATTTGCAGTCTGCTGTAGCTTTCGTTTTTACTGAGATATACTTGTACCTAGTAAGTGGCTTTTCTGTTCATGTGATAGGCTCTGTGCTTCTGACTCATAGCATGCCCTTAACTGTCTTTATTGAACTTCATTCCACTTTAATGAACAATTTAACTAGTTGGCTCCAATAACTAGTTACCACACCCAAATAATTTTACTTATAAACCTGTTTGTAAGTCCGTCTTACATTCTTTGATGAAAATATTAAGTAATACCTCAATTATGACTAAGCTGGGGGCTAGAGAAGGACAGGCACTCACTAACACATATGCCTTCCAAGTTGGTTCTGAACATTGAGAATCCTACTTTTGCGATGAATAGCTAGTCAGTTTTGCAATCCCTAGGAGTACACAGTGGTTTTTCATCTGATATCTCATTGTCCTGCAAAAGACATCATGCTACCTACATAGTTACACCAGGGCATTGTTCCTGCTGCATCCCATACACCCTTCCAATCTCTCACAGGCCTGATGTTTGGGGATGCCCTTGGTGCTTTTAATGGTTGGGTTCTGACTGCTGAATCCAAAAGGTTCCCCAAACTTTGATGTCTTATGAAACTACTCTGGATGTGGAAATGTAGGTGCTTCTAGCACTGGTGATCCAAAGACAAAAGATGAGGCATACTTCTGTCTTTATGAGTTCAGTTCCTAGGGTGGTGTAAATATTCAGTCAGAGCTTTTTGAACTGTCTTGCATCTGGTACTCCCTTCAGATTAGCAAGTGTATCCAGATTGCCAAAGGGCTCTAATTGAACCTGACCCCTTGGAAGATTCTAATGTCTTTGTGTTCAAGCTTGATGTGGAGTTTATCACTTTGGACTGTGCCCCTTGGTTCAATAGTTGGTGTTACCACTCCGTCCCATACAGGACCTTCAAACCTTTTGCTTCTTTCTTCAGAATAATGACATTTTCAAATTTTGTATTTTACTCTTTAAAGTATAAGGCCCTGAGAGCAGGACTGCATATCTTCCTTCTTACTGTAGACATAGGGGCACAAGGAAGGGAAGGAGGAATTGATAAAAGATGGTTTGGTCTGTCTACGTGGGAGGCCAGGGCTCTCTCACTGAACATTTGCGTAAGGGTCGGAGCTCACCAAGGCCTTACCAGGAGAAGTCTTGCTTTCTAGAATGAATGGATCTGTGCCGATATGAAGAGAATGACAAGGCAGATGATGCCAAGTATTAGTAAAATTCTGTTTTTTATTCTAGAGAAAATTTTCAACTGAAATGGAGTAGAAAGAAATAATTATGTTGGTTTTATCCCCTTGAGGAATTCTGAACAGGTCTATATCATTTTAAACGAGCATGACATAAGAAAATAAGGGTTTTACAAAAGATAAATTGCAGAGTAATTATTTCATTTACAAAAATGGAGTCATTTTCAATAGCCCTAGAGCATTTTTAAAAATGGTCTGATTTCTAAAAATTCAGTTTACATATACTTTTCAGGATCAAATTGGTTGTAAGGAGCAAAAGTAGTTGAAAATTTTGAAAAAATAGCTGTGAAGGAGGGTAAAGAACATTTCTTTGAGATTGAGGTAAAATTCTTGGCCCCTGGGAATTGAGATAAAAAGTTTATCTTCCTTAGTAAGATGTGGTGGCAGCAGTGATGGTGAAAGTGATGGTTTTGTGTATGCGTGTGTGTGTGTTGTTTTGCTGAGGGCACATTGTGGTAGTAGCTGTGGCCTAAGTCATACATGTGTAGATACAGTATTACACTGTGCAGAGAATAGGGCCTGGTAGCCACTTAGGAGAAATACGTTCTATTACTTCATTAGTTTTTCAAATTAGTATCACAGACAGCTCCCACTTTTCACCCCTTTGCTTTCTGGAAATAGAATCATAAAGCAGAGAGTTGTAAAATGCCTCCCATTTTCCTTCAGGAGTAATATCTTAATTGAGACTATGTCTCTGACCATATATTTGAGAAACAATAAATCATAACTATGACCAACGCTATGTCAGAGGCAGAGATGCAGTAGCCATAACCTTTCATAGTTATTTAAAATAGTAAAATTATACTCTTTTCTATAAAGGGGACATAAATGTATTATACACATTGATTTTACATGCACTCTAAAGAATATGTTCAGCAAATAAAAAGTTCAACTAAACTATTTCATGAATTTTAGCAGAACTAGCTATAATGTAAATTCATTAAACATTTAATTCCTAATAATTGGGTTCTTAGTATTTAAGAGGAGCTTTGGGGACAATTTCTTTACTCTAGTTCTGTCCTAGGTAGTTTGAGTGAACACTTTCTTTTGATAAGTGTCCCTGGCCCAGGTCATCTTGTTCAATATTCTTCTCTCAAGGAAAGTGAACTTCGGTGAGCCACTTGATCTCTTTGAAATGCTGAAGCTCAGTTTCTTAAATTTGTAAAACAAAGAGATTAAATTAGATGATCCCCCACAAACAAGTTTTGTGATTCCGTGATTTTAGCTTTCTGCTTGGTCTGAGGATGCGAAAGTGGTCATTGATGATGTTGGTAATGAGATTGTCTGTCAGGTCTATGTCACTCCTGAGACATTTTCCGGTTAATCAGGGCGGCTGCTGCTACTCGACATTGCTGCAAAAAACCTAGGGCCTGCGTTAGACTCAATGCTTGGTTGATAGTTTGCCATCATCTGCCTCCACCTTTTGTAGGAATGCTTTGAAAATAACTACCAAGTTGTTAGTAGAAGTTCTTTCAAAGGTACTTTTAAACTAATTTTGCTTTGTACAAATGTGAAGAAAAACCTGCTATATCTTGAAAAATAAGCTACTTATTTATTCATCTTTATAGCCGACTTAAGAACCTACTTAAATTGCATGAAACTCATATGCCTACGCAGTGATTAGACTTTTTATTTCACTTTTTTCTACTTTAAACTTGTGATTTTATGGGCAGTTAGAGTAGATCAGTGAGAAAACAGTGTTTTTCTTGAGGCGATGTTGTCTTTCATTCACTGATTCCTTCCTCCCTTACTTCATTCAACAGGTATTTATTGAGTACATTCTGCTGGCCAGATAGTATTTTAGACTTTGTGAATACAACAGAGAAAAAAATAGGCAATGGTCCTGCTTTAATAGAAGCTACACTCTACTGGGGACAGGAGGCTGGGAAGGGACTAAATAAACAAATAAATAAATATAAAATATGTCAAGTAGGTGGTAAGTACTATGATGGAAAAGTAAAGAAGAATAGAGAATGTGAAGGTGGGGAAATTATGATATATATATATATATATAAACACACATATTGTATGTGTATACGTGTGTGTGTGTGCATGTATGAAATGGTCAGGAAAGGCGTTTCTAATAGTTAACATTGGAGGAGGGACCTAAAGAAAGTGAGGAAGCAATCCATGTGTCTGTCTGGCGAGAGTTTTCCAGGTGGAGAGAACAGGAAAATATCCAGAGGCTGCAGGGATCATGGGCCTGGAGAAGAACCAAGAAGGCTCACATGACTCAAGTAGGTTGAACAGAGAGAAACAGACTGTAGACATGTGCAGAGTATGTATTAAGTTGGTGCAAACGTAATTGCATTTTTTGGCCATTTAAAAGTAATGACAAAAACCAAAATTAATATTTGTATACATTCTATTTGATATTTGTATACGTTCTATATATGCAAATATTATATGTATTTGTATACATTCTATGTATATAAATACATAGAATATGTATACAAATATTAATTGGTGCTATAGAGTATGGGGGGCCATTCATCATAGACCATGTAAGGATCTGGGATTTCACTTTCAGTCAGATCGGAGCCATTGGAGAGTTTAGAACACAGAAGTAACATGATCTGACTTAGTTTCCACAAGGATCACTCTGGACTGTTGCCCATTTGCCCCAAGTATAGCATAATCCTTTTTGCTTCTCAGGCTGAGATTCTGTGAATTCGGTCTGTTAAAGTAAATCATTTTTGGCAAACAGATGGTATAGAAAAATGTTACACATGCCATTAAATAGGATATTGATTGATTAAATACCTGCATTACAGAAGGAAAAAAAATAGATACAAAGTCACTTTGGTGTACCTTATGAATAACCATATCCTTATTGACTTTAAGGTAAAAATGAGTGAATCTGCTGCATCTGTTACTTTTCGGAGGCATCCAGAAAGGCCCTGGAATGTCTGTATGTAAATGGGCAGGCCCGTTCTTGAGACAGAGCCTTCTCAGTTGGGTTTGGATAAGAGACGTTTCTGATTTATATGTTACTTTGGGTTCTTGTGCCACAACCTCATCAGCTAGTTTGCTTCTCCTTCCGGCCAGGGCTGAGGCAGCACAGGAGTGGGAGCAGGCAAGGGCTGCCCAAATCTCAAGGGACATGCTGTGAGGTCAGAGATGGAAAGGCCAGGCTGGGAAAGCTCTTCTTTCACGGCAAGTGTATACTAAGGTCACTGTCAGTTCTTCCAGTTTTCTTTTTGGAACATTAGGTTACTATGTTTGTTTCCTGTTTCCTCCTGCCATAGTGCCTGTGGGTACTTAGGAGTACATCATAAAGTCCTACCATGGCTTGAACAATGAAAATTTTAAAAAAGGAGCACAACAGTTACCATAATATAGTATTAAAAGGCTTTTTCTTGACATGCACCTGATTAGAAAATATGCATAGGGCATGTCTCTGCGGGCTAAATCCCCATGCAGCTTTTTTATTGAAATCTATTGCACATGCTTAACATTACACAGTCAAGTTCTACCAAGTTTCAACCTCCCCTAGACTTTTTTGGAAGGACCTTTAAGAGCTTCTGGGAAATTATGAAACTAATATTTGAAGTAGGGCAGTCAGGAAGAAAAGTATGATTTATACTGTAAACTGAGGTTGTATAGTTCTGGCATCAGGAAGACTTGGAATTGAATATCCGTTCCACCCTACACTAGCTATGTATGACATCGCCTAACTGCTTATCCTCCCTAAGCCTTGGTTTCCTCATCTCTAAAATGAGGATAATAATACCTGCCTCGAAGAAATGTGCTGAGGATTAAACTTAATAAACCTGGCACAGTTCCTGGTGCATGGAAATAGTAGATAATTGATAGCTGTTATAAAAATATTAATAGTATTGTGCATCCTGAGATGATGTTCGCTTCCACCAAGCTCCATGTCAATTAAGAAATAATTTCATGTTTCTAATTTGTATGTGGTCAAGTTAAATAGAGAAAAATAAATATTATGAAGAAATAATATTCTAGAGTAATTGGTGCCAAAAGAATCCTAAAACAAAAAATATATGTCTTGTTATTAATTCCTAAAAACAATCATGTGTAACCATTCTGCAACAGATTTATTGACTACAACATTGATTTAGAAATGCCAAACTAATGAGAACTCGCCATCACTTGTGATAATGGTTTATCATTTCGAGTTTGAACCATGTGTACTTCTTTGGCCTCATTTCAGAATAATAAATTATCTCAAACTCACTTCATTTCTTGAATATGTTCTTATGATTTAGGTCATAAGTTGGATTATATGAATAGTATCCCTATAATCCACCGTCTGAAATAAGCTATATGATTCTGGGCTATTTTAAGATTGAGAAACTTCAGACATTTTTCAGAAATTACATAAAGAGTTTACAGGGTTTCTCAAGCCTCTAATTTACCTCTTTATGCTCATGCTTGATTGTTGTTCCATATTAAGGTTTATTTTCCTTTTAAAATAGCTCTGCACAAAGAGAATACACTGCTAAATACTACTGCAAGGGAATGTTTACAGATGCAAATGACTTCTATTTAGGGAGCTCATGATTAAAATTTGAAAGAATGTGGCACTAGAAAGCATGTGAATAACCTTTGAAAAATCTCACAATAGAACTGAATATGGGATATATATAATCTAGGATTACAGCTATAAAGCTATGTGTGAATATGTATGTTCAATATGCCGTAAAGGACATCAAATTGAAATTTGTTAGTCTAATGTTACTTTTTGTTAATTTAGTCAAATAACTGTTTTATTATTGTGAAAATGTAATGTAGAATGTAGTAGAAGGCTAGTACACCAGGAAGAACTAGTGTTATGTTTGCCTGCAACAGGTGAGCCAGGCATTTTCCACAAATCTCTCTTTCTGATAAAGGGAAGAGACATCTAAATTCTTTCAATCTCTCATAGATACTTCGAGACTGAAAGTATTATTCATTATTTCATTTTTGATTGCTCACAGAGCAGGCTGCTAATAAAATCAGAAAAAGCTATAATCATTGGCAGACATAATGTTTTCTGCCTATTCCTGTCCAGAGATGTGTTCTTGTTTTAAAGACTAACCTTCTCGGGTCATCAAAGGGATCACTACAAGTTGTGCAACTCCTTTTGGTGGAAATCGTGTCTTTAACTCTTTTGGGTATAGTAAACACTCCTTCTGCTTCCCTGTGGATGGTTCTGGAGACTAGCCTGGTTCAGGCCCTGGCTATACAGGGGAACTAATGAACTTGTCATGCGCATCTTGAGTTTTCCAGTCTCTGGCACAGCTGTGGCACTTCCCCCCCTGCTGCGAGGCACAGCACGCTGGCCATTTGTTGGCAAGTTCATATTTCACACTGCAGGGAATTGAAATGATTGAACAGACAGAAGAAGAGTTTTATTTGCAGTAGCCTACGTATCCCCAGACTCTGATTTGGCATAAAACATCTGCTTCATGATCTGCTTCAAGGCCAGTTCCTTTCCTCCCACAAAGGTTACGACTTCAGGCAAGCTGTGCTTCCACTGGCAGGAGGAAATTGGCCCGAAGACTTGATTTAGTCAGAATCAAAGCATCCTGCCACAGAATTTCTTTTTTCAATTATCTCCGAAGAGGCAGCCAGACTTTAAATGTATCAGTACAATAAATGTAATGAAATAAGGCAGACAGTCCTTTCCCTCTGTTGCTATCAATGGAAGGTGCATATACAGTAGTGTATCCACACCTGGAGGCCTGTGAAACTTACCTTGCTAACTGTCAGCACATATATCTCGGCAACGGCACATTGTAGGGATGGCCTTAGATTTCTTGTGGCATGATAAATAAGTGCATGCATTGGTTTTACCTGCAGTGTTTACATCATTCAGACTGTAAAAGCAAATTGGCATAATGATGCTGAAAGAAATTAATATTATTTTTCATAGTGAAGAAGTGTCATATAGCCTTTGTTTTGCGGTATGGTCCTAATCGCTAATCATATTTACCCGCACGATTTTGTTGTGCATAGTCATATTTTTTGTTCAAGACAGCCCTCGCTAGCCTTACAGACATATATACAAAATTAAATCTTGCCATTTTATTATGCTAGAGCAATTAGATGCCATCCTTGTAATGAGAAACATGACATCTTCATCGCTCTCTTCTATATTTTCATGTTGTTTTAATGCAGACATTTACCAGAATTGAATATAGTCTTCCTTCTTCTCCTACACACACACACACACACACACACACACACACACACACACACGCACGCACACACCTAATTGAATATCTACATATCTCCAAGGAGTCCTGTGGGTGAAACCATGTATTCATCTTCTTTAGTTCTTAGGCCACTTTGGTTTAAGAGTAAGAACTGTTGCTTTTATGAAGTGCCTTTTTCTATAAAGTCAAAACCTCACAGCAGTGCACAGAAAGCCGATGGTATAAAGGAGCTAAGTAGAGTCTTTAATAGAGAGAGCTGGGTTGTAAGTGTTTTTGTTCCTACAGAGCAGATAGATTTGGCTCCATCTGTTCCATATTCATAACAAAGGAGCACACTTACAGGAGGGCCAGCTTCCCCGGAGCCGCCTGGTAATGATCTTTTCACCCGAATGAAAGCATCTGAACCCAGTGGCTTGGCCCTGCAAAAGCAGCTAGCAGGATTGCCCTTCAGAATCTTGATTTCCTTGTAACTCAGGTTGACATAAATTTCCCCAATATATAGAGTGAAAAGAATTTACTGATTTCTCATCTTCCTACAGCCCTGTGTGGTTGGAAAGTTCAAAATGCATGTGTTTTACCTTCCCCTCCTGCAACCACAGAAGATTTGTAATTAAATAGAGTTTGATAGTATGGGGGAAGTTTGCACTTGAAGTGTCTATAAAGGTATCACAGGGGAGAGGCTGTTCTTCAAACTTTTAAGTTGTTTCTATTCAGACTTTTTAATCGTTTTAAAGCTGGGGTTAATGAATAGAAATATGAGTTACACCAAATAAGGGAAAACCCCTGTTGAGTTTTGTAATTAGCAAACTTCAAAGCCAATTTCAATTGAGACCTCTTAGATTAAAAAGATAAGTTGACCCAAGAGTTTTCTTCCACTAAGCAGTGGCAAAATCGAATGCATTTCTCCTCAAAATGCCAAGTAATACAAGAAATCTTCCCATTTGTATGACATGTGGAGTCAGCAGAGCAATAGGAATGATTCCTTAAAACTGAAGTAGCACATCGCTGTCACTGTCACGGTTAATGGGTAGAATACTTGTTTTTATATGTTAGCTGCAGCCATTTCTTAAGAAACAGAAACAAAATGTTAAAGGATGGTTATCCTTTTTTCCATTCTTCAGGCTTTTCATATACTAGAAGCTCCTGAAAATGCATCATTGATTTATTTACTATACTTCATGTTAAAGTTATAATTGTAATTTATCAATCTTTTATTATCCATCTGTGCATTATCTGATTGCTAAACTAAGGTTTCTGGCAAATCAGATAGTAAACAAATCTCTCAATAAGTTTGCACCAGCAATAAAGTAGGCAGAGTTTTCATCTAGCTAGCTATGAGATTGCTCTGTACATTAGCAAGAGGAAATATAAAAGGTAATATTCACAGAGAGTTAAAAACATAGCAGATCAATCTGTGAAGATCTCGTTTCTGGAACACCTTGTTGCCTTTGGTTATTTTTTGTAATATATGGCCCTGAATATTTCTGGCTAATTCAGTTTTCAGTTCATTCACTTATCCACTCCTACCAAAATGTTTCTTGGGTACCTCCTTTGTGCCAAGCAGTATGTTAGATTTTAGAAACACTGTGATATATTAAAAAATGATTCCTGCTTCTGGAGCTTACAGCTGCATCAGGAAGTAGACAATAGACCAGGAAACAAACAAATCTATAACTGCCGGTTATACTAGTAGGGAGCTGGATGCAGTGCTACAGAAACATGGAGATAGCTTTCGATTAGGTGGTCATAGGAGGCTTCTCTGAGGAGGCAGCATGTGATCCAGGACCTGAAAGGAAGTGTCAGGATGAATTTTTGGTACACAGAAGGGTGGGTTTTATCTGTAAAATAAGTTCATTTAAATTTTACATTTAAAATTTGACTTATTGAAGTTATAAATTTTTTTAAATCTTTCTAAAAATTTCAAATTTAGCCTATTCAGATTAGCTTATACATCTTATTCTATATATAAAGCTAGCAAATGTAAATATTTGGTTTCACTTAAAACCTTGGTGAATTAAATAGACTTTAAAACATTTTAAGCTGAACTTAGATTTAGTTATTCTCTATCGTTTAAAAATATTTTAGTTGTCTGACTGTAAAAACTTCTTATTTCAGTAATTCTTATTATAACAAATTAAATTTTAAAGTATGATGAACCTTTAGTTCTCTTAAATGTTCTAAAACTGTACACGTAAATTATAGGTTTAGTCACTGCTAAAATTTCACTTAGTCACAAATCTAAGTCAATTTTTCCATTATATATTTTAAATTAGAATTGCTTGTCTGACCTGTTACTCAAATTGGCCAAAGTTATCCCACAGTTTAAAAGTATTAAAGTACCACATTCACAGATGGCATTTTTTAATGACAAGAAATACTCGCTATGGTTTTGACTTTTTTAAAAATGCCTCTTTTAAGCTCTGCTGTGGTTGAAAGATAGTTGTATCCCTCAGCACAGTTTGGGGGGTTATGTTCTCATGTAACATCTGAGTTGTTTTAACTTGCCGAGAGGTTTCTCTAATCTTCATGATTAGAGGAATTCAGCAAGGACAATGTCACCCTTACCTGTGACATGCCTGTAATCCCAGCAGTTTAGGAGGCCAAGGCAGGCAGGTCACCTAAGGGTCAGGAGTTTGAGACCAGCCTGGCCAACATGGCAAAACCCCATCTCTACTCAAAAAAAGAAATTTTGAGTAGATTGTCCAGGCTCATGATTGTCCAGAGCCATCTTTTATCATTACTTAAAGAAGCCCATGGTCACCTGGATTCTAACCTCACTTTGCTTTTCTTCTCTGTTCACTGGGAGGGGCCTGCAACCTGTACCCAAACTATCATTTGATTACATTCTACGTATCTTTGGATCTAAAAATGCCCACATTCCTTTCTCTCTCTCCTTCCTTCCTTCCTTCCTTCCTTCCTTCCTTCCTTCCTTCTTTCCTTCCTTCCTTCCTTCCTTCCCTCCCTCCCTCCCTCCCTCCCTCCCTCCCTCCCTTTCTCTCTCTGTCTCTCTCTTTCTTTCTTTCTTCCTTCCTTTCTTTTTTTGAGTAGAGATGGGGTTTTGCCATGTTGGCCAGGCTGGTCTCAAACTCCTGACCCTTAGGTGACCTGCCTGCCTTGGCCTCCTAAACTGCTGGGATTACAGGCATGAGCCACCGCGCCTGGCCTCCTTTCACTTATTTCTTACTTCTTGGGACCCCACACTTTTACAGATACTGAAATGCTACCTACTTGAATTTCATATATTCCTGGCTTTGCCTGATTATTAGATCAGTTTCCAAGATCATTCTACAAGAAGGAGCCAGCAGTGTGGGCAGGGGAGACTTCTAGTTCTAGGACAAGGCCCTCTTTTGTTTTCTTAATTCCTTTGACATTTACTGCTACCCCTCTCTTCACTTTTGTGTCCTAATCCTAAATTTTAGTTCATATTTGGTCAACAAATCACCTTGCAGCTAGAAGATTTTTTTTTTTTTTTTTGAGGCAGTGTCTCACTCTGTCACCCAGGCTGGAGTGCAGTGGTACAGACACAGCTCGGCTCACTGCAGCTTTGACCTCCTGGGCTCAAGCCACCCTCCTGCCTCAGCCTCTCGAGTTGCTGGGAACACAGGTACACACCACCACACCTGGACAATTAAAAAAAAAATTTTTTTTAATATAGAGACAGGGTCTCGCCACATTGCCCAGGCTGTTCTCAAACTCTCGGGCTCAAGCAATCCTCCTGCCTCAGCTTCCCAAAATGCTGGGATTATAGATGTGAGCCACTGTGCCTGGTCTTGACAGATTTTTTTAAAATCTCTACAATAATTCTTCAAATCTTTATTGAATACCTGTTAGGAACAAAGTGATAGACTCCACAGAACCAAGAACCCAAGAACACAACAACTTGGCATGGCTCCTGCCTTTGGGGGAATTTGCAACTCTAGTGGCAGAAATAAGATGTATTAACCAGTTCTAAAACAAAATAGAATGGGTTAAGTGCTAATAAGGAGACAGAAACAGATCTCTGTGGGAACCTGGAAGAGGGTTATTGTGTTAGAGAAATGGAGACATACCTCAAGTGGCCAGAGGGAGCAGGAATTTTGAGAGGCAAAGGAAAGGTCACGTGAGAAAAAGTGGACTTTCCAGGAGATTCTAGGAGGGAATATTGTTGGAACAAGCTATGAATGTATGCCAAAGAAGGGAAAACAGTGGGAAGGATAAAGAGGGAGCCCGGAAAGTGGAGGCCGCAGTGAGCCCTGATTGCACTCCTGCATTCCAGCCTGGGCCACAGAGACCCTGTCTCAAAAAACAAACAAACAACAAACAAAATGAAGAAGAATAAGGTTGGGACCAGATTATGGAAGAGGAAACCCTGGCTGCTGTTCTGTGCTATGACGAATGGGAATGCACAGCCATTAACTTTTCTGGAGATAATCCGTCTCAGAGACAATCAGAGGAAGCTAGAATTTAGTCCATGAGATTGGTTTTCCTTTTCTCCACTCTATCTATGTAAAAGCGTTATCAAGGAAAGCATTTTGAGTGTGAAACAAAATGTACATTCCTGGTACCTAATGACTCCCTCCTTGGTAAAATTTCGTCTTCTACAGAGAGAACGTTAATTTGTTCAGGCCTCTAGGATTCCATGTGGAGCCTGCAGGCTAAATGAATGGATATTTCTGTCTAGATAATTGTAATACCACCAGAAATGATAGGCAATGGGGAGAACATGGCTTACTGGTTAAGAAATGTAACCAAAGAAATCATTGATTTGTATAAACAGATAATTACCCCTCCCCCCCCCCCTTTTCTTTTAGGTGGAGTCTCACTCTGTCATCCAGGCTAGAGTGCAGTGGTGTGATCTTGGCTCACTGCAACCTCTGCCTCCCAGGTTCAAACAGTTCTCTGCTTCAGCCTCCCAAGTAGCTGGGATTACAGGTGCCTGCCCCCATACCCAACTAATTTTGGTATTTTTAGTAGACATGGGGTTTCACCATCTTGGACAGTCTGGTCTTGAACTCCTGCCCTAATGATCCACCTGCCTTGGCCTCCCAAAGTGTTGGGATTACAGGTGTGAGCCACCATGCCCAGCCTGTTTTGTTTTGTTTTTTTTTTAATTAGAGACAGGGTCTCACCCTGTCGCCTGGGCTGGAGTGCACTGGCACAATCATAGCTCACTGCAGTCTCAGTCCTGGACTCAGGTGATCCTCCTGCCTCAGCCTCCTTAGTAGCTGGGACTATAGTTAGACACCAGGCTAACCCAAATAGTATACAAAACAAAAATTAAAGAGCGTAATGAGAGCGTTTATATATAGCAGCACAATATCCATGGACTGGTATAGCCATGGTGCGGGGTCTATAGCCACCTCTGGGCTGGTTTTCTTTAGTGTCATCACTGTCATGTTGCAAAAGCAGTCTCAACACCCAGTCTAGCTTCCTCTCTGCAGGATTTACATCCTTGTCCTACTGTCCCTCTAGCTTACTAGCATGCTCATGCTCTTAACATGGATTGAAAAAAGACCTGAGATCTTAACATATTTTCAAAAGGATCAAGATCTTCCAGCACCCTAATTCTCTAAATTCTCTCAGCCTCAGTGCACATCCTCACATAAATGTCTTCATCACCACCACCACCCTCCAACACACACAAAATAACAAATCAAACTATGGTAGAATCTGGTTTTTAAAATTCAGGCTAGAAAGGATCACAGTTAATTTCCCTTGTTTTTCTTATGACTCCTAAGTAACTTTTAATCACCACTATCCACACCTGAGCCCTTCCCCCTCCACATTTGTACTTAGAACTCACAACCTCAGAAGCCTTCAGCTGGGTGCCCCCTGCTTAGGGATATCCCCATGCAGAGGCCCCAGTAAGCGCAGAGCTGATGCTATCAATCTGTAGAGTAGTGAAACAACATTCTAGATCTGTAGGGATCACCTGAGTTTCTAAGTGCCCTATAAAATTGTACTGCCCCTCTAAAACAGGTCATACTTAAAATTTGTTTTAGAGAAGATGAAGCTAATGAGGAAACTGAGGCATAGGCAGATTAAGTAGCTGGCTCAAAGCCACAAAATAAGTCAAAAAGAATGAACCAGGGAGAAAGAGAATCATTATGCATACACTCAAACTGCTAAGCCATGTTTCTTTTTTTTTTTTGGGAGACAGAGTCTCGCTCTGTCGCCCAGGCCGGAGTGCAGTGGCTGGATCTCGGCTCACTGCAAGCTCCACCTTCCAGGTTTACGCCATTCTCCTGCCTCAGCCTCCCAAGTAGCTGGGACTACAGGCGCCCGCCACCACACCCAGCTAATTTTTTGTATTTTTTTAGTAGAGACGGGGTTTCACTGTGTTAGCCAGGATGGTCTCGATCTCCTGACCTCGTGATCCGCCCACTTCGGCCTCCCAAAGTGCTGGGATTACAGGCTTGAGCCACCGCGCCCGGCCAAAGCCATGTTTCTTAAAAGAACCCTCACCAAGGAGAATAATAATGAAAGGAGTTTTGAAAGGCTCACAGAAATATTAACTTTTTTCTAGGAGCTTCTTTGAATTGTATTAACTTGATGATTTATTAGTAATTTACTGTCATGCTACATTAGTCTGTCTGATAACGACATTGTTTCTGTTAATATCGTATGAATGAGGAATGAGATTTGTGGCTTTGCTTTCGTTGCCTAACAGCTAACAGCCACCCTCATAGGGTATCACACAGAGGGGCAAAAGGAGCCTGTGGAGAAGCAATAATATAAATAGTTCCTCTTGTGGGATTCTAGGAATTCTGCCTTTGTTGGAGTTTTTGTTTTTGTTGTTGTTATGGTTATTATGGGGCTTCCATCTGAAGAAGAGGTTTTCTAAGTGAATAATTCTGCCTGTCTGGTTTGTTGCTGTTTTGTCTTGTTTTGTTTTGTCAGATAATACCTCTCTAGTACAGTAGGTTCACCAGAGTAACCTCAAACAAGAAAGAAAGAACTGGCTGACATTAAAGCTTGAGAAAGTCACTTAAATATTGTGTGGCCTTAGGCAAGGCCAGGTCTCAGAGAATAGTTAGAACACTCATTGATAATCGAAAACTTACTTTTTCTTAACTGCTCAAAGATGTTCAGTGATTTTTAAAAATAGTAAAATACATAAGAAACTGAAATATATTTCTTCATGTGAAGGAGTTTCTTAGACAATTAAAGTGATATCTAAATATTATCTTGCTTTCTGTGCCTGTGTGGACTAGATTTCCCCATTCACATGACTGAAGGAGGTGAAATTTACATTCAGAATGTGAGATTTATTTAAAGCTGTCTTAAAATTTCCTTAGAACTAGAAATGGGCCGGGCATGGTGGCTCACACCAGTAATCTCAGCACTTTGAGAGGCTGAGGCAGGGGGATCACTTGAGGTCAGGAGTTCGAGACCAACCTGGTCAACATAGTGAAACCCTGTTTCTACTAAAAGTACAGAAATTAGCTGGGCATGCTGGCATGCACTTGTAATCCCAGCTACTCGGGAGGCTGAGACAGGAGAATCGCTTGAACGTGGTAGGTGGAAGTTGCAGTGAGCTGAGATCGCACCACTCCAGCCTGGGCGATGGAATGAGACTCTGTCTCAAAAAAAAAAGAAAGAAAAAAAAAAGGACTAGAAATGCTTCTTATAAGGGGACATTTTAAAATCATTCTCCAAAATCCACGTTTTTGTCTCATACCTGAATAGATATCAAACTGTATGAGATAAATCATCCCCTTCTAGAGTAAGCAGCAGAAACAAAGTTTGTTGTCACTGAGCTTTTAAACGCAAGTAAAAGTTTATTCATACTTCAGATAAATATATACAAAAAGCATGTTAATGTCCTATTTGAGTATTCCTAGAAATGAGTGGAAACTTGTCCTCAGCCATTTACTTGAGATCGCTAAGAAAAAGTAATTGATCTACTGAGACTTACCTGCTGGAATTTAAATAATACTCAGGTTAGTTATTAGCAATGAGAACGTTGCCTTAAGGGGGCAGAGAGATGGGAGGGGAGGGAAACAGTGGGTAGAATGGGTGGTGCTTCCCATTTCTCTTGTGTGTGTGGCTGCACAGCTGGAACTTATTTTACCTCCCTTGTCCCGAAGTTTACTCTAATTATTTGCTCCCTGTTACAGTTCCCTGGTGTTAAAACCAAGTTTTAACTTGCAGAATATGTTTTTCTATCCCTCTTGTTATGTGGTGGGAAACACATTCCTTTTCTTATTCTGATTTTTAAAAGAAACATCCCCAGAGTCATATCAAAGTTTCTAATATTTACATGATATTCTTAATTTCTCCAAGGCCTCTATCTTTACTTAGTGACCTCCTTTCCAAATTTTACGTTTTGGGTTCTGACCTTAACCTGCCCATGATTTAAGTCTTGAGACACAGTGGACTGCAAGAGAAGAAACGTGTTGGCAAATTTAGCAGCTCCTGGGGTTGCACCATGGATGCAAGCTCGGTAAACCAGGGCCATGAGCAAGTCATTAAAACATGTGACTTTTAAATCCCCAAAGTTAGAATGGGTGAGAAGTATTTCATCATAACACATGATTTTGTTCTTTATATGAAAATTAAGTATCCTATGGTGCTTTTTAAAAAGGGCACATAGCCATTTGCAAATTGTTGCTCTAGTATTCTTCCCTTAGAAGAGGCCTAACTTTTGTTTTAAGAAGTTTTCTGTGGATCTGGTAACCATTTTCCAAGTCCATATGGCTTTGGTTAATCTCTATTCTGTTCCCACCACTTCTTCTGTTTCCCCGCTCCACTCATATACACAAACTGGATTTTATTGATTCGTCAAATTTTAGGAGATATTTCCAGTAGTACCATGTATTTAAATGGGCTTTACTTTTTCAGCATTTATTGTGAATGGAATATTAATGCTTAATTCCACCTTCACCTGCCTAATTTGCATATATTTGTGTTGTATGTTGAACTTCATGAAAAACCTACAGGGGAAAAACCTGGGCTGTGCTAATAGCTAATAGCCTGTCTTTTCTTTTGACTTGCACAAATTGAGAAATATTGCCTGTGGCAAACATAATGGAAAACTGCATTTTTAATGCCCCCACACATACTCATTTCTTTAAAAAGAAGAAAGTGGCTGAATATTCTTAAAAATAAAACTTCCCAAAGTACCCAGATTTACATGGGACACAGAAAAGGAGGATTTTGGCTTCCAGAATTAAGATTGGAAGCTGAATAAGGTTAGGCGGAGATGTTAAGGTTGACTAATGAGTCCAGTGTTGGGCCTGAAAATGTGAAAGAAATACAGTATTTCCCTCCTTTTCTGCTAAAAGTTTGGTACTTCATAAAGAAGAATGGTTGTTACCTTGATGATCAGGGAACTTTTGAGTTGTTTGAACTCATAATCTTTGTATTTAACTTGATGGCCTGTGTAGAAGATAACTAATAGGAGTTTTTTTTATATATATATATAGTAAGAGAAGTTTTAACTTATTTTAAAATCCTTTCAGGTATTTTTAAAGACTGCCTTTGCATTCTATTTCTCCTATTTGAAGAAAGGCATTCTCCTTAAGATTTGTGTTCACATTTTGTATCCACTCATTTCGGTTTCCCCAGCAATTTGGAGTTAAAATGAGACATCATGTAATTGCAAAGAACAGCACAGGTTGGCTTTCTTAGCAAAAGCAAACTAAGTTGCATAGGAAGGAAAATGAAAAACACTTTTTAAATGCTGGAGTGAGAACATTTAAATTGATACGTCTTGTCGTATTTCTTCAACAGCAGCTTATAATTACCTTTCTTCAAGGCATATTTTAAGTGGACTCGTAACAGTAGTTTGAAATGGAAACTAGTAAGAGATCCAGTTGTTGAGGCATGGCAGCAGAATCAGGAGTGTGCAGCTCTGTGGGAGCAAGGACATGCTGGCCATTAGCAGAGCATGCCGGAGTGTCTCAGTCCTTCAGTCGGAAGTTGGCTTTAAGCCTTTAATTACACAGATTTGTTAGTGTACAGCATTGTATCAGCTCTTGATTAAAAAATTACCCCCAAATTTTGTGGCTGAAACATTTATTATTCCAGTTTCCGTGGACCAGGAATCCAGGGGCAGCGTAGCTGGATCCTTTGGGTTTCTCCCAAGGCAACAGTCATCTCAAGGCTCAGAGAGAAGGATTCATTTTCCAGCTCACTCACCCGATTGTTAGCCGATTCAGTTCCTTGTGGATTGTTGAACTATGACATCAGTTCCTTGCACCTCTTAGCTGGAAGTCTCCCTTAGTTTCTTGCTACATGGTCCTCTCCATTGGAAATCTCACAATATGGTACCTTGCTTCATGAGCAAAAGACAGAGTGTTCGCTAGAAGTAAGGCACAGTCTTTTGTAACATCATCAGAGTGACAACCCATCACTTTTGCAGTGTTCTGCTCATTAGAAGCAAGTTAATAGGTTCAGCCTCCTCTCAAGGGGAGGGGATTATACAAAGGCCTGCCTACAGGAAGTTGGGGATCACTGGGAGCCATGTCAGAAGCTGCATGCCACAAGCATCATGGTAGTACCTGAAGGGATGTGTTCTCTACTCTGTCTGAAGGATAGACCTATGATGAATTGTGGTATGAATGTTACATATATTTGCATTGCTAATTATAACTTTTAGAAGTGCTGATTTGGGGCACTGAATATGGTCACTTTTCTATACCAAATTGGCTAAGTGCTGAGTCATGCTCACCTGAGCCCCAGGAGACCAAGATTTTTGGGAAGGCTAAAGTTAGAGCCCCTGTCTGAGGTCATGGAACAGAGTAAAAGTAAGGGGCCCTCACAGCCTTATTAGCGAGGTACTCTAAACACAGAGAACCAGAGCGTCTCCAGCTTGTATTTCATTATGTGTTATAAGGTTTTGATTGGTACTTTGCAGCTCATTCGGGGGAAGGGACTCTGTGGATTGATTTATAAAGTTGCTATTAAGATAATGGAATGGAATGGTTATGCTTGTTTTAATTGTCCCCATATCCCTACTCCCAACCTCCTGACTCCAATATACCCTTTAAGCAGTAAACTGAGTAAATGGATGTGAATTTGGATTATGTGGCGGCTGTTTAAGACATTTCTCATTTTAAGTTGAAAAATCCTATTAGAAAGTCCATGTATCTTTAGAGGAAGATTTCAGATCTAGATTTTTTTCACCTGTTTGCAAGTCACTGCCTCTTTTTGGTTGCCAAAGCTCCAATTTGGAAATTTAGGGATAAAATGTCTTCTGTCCCAGTTGCTGCTGGTTAGCTTCTGGAGGACCTGTGAAGCCTCTGATAAACATGTCTGGTACACACTCTTGCTCCCTGCCCAGAGCTGCACTGGCTCTTCATGTAAACCTCAGTTGTCACATGGATCCCTCCAGGTACCCTAAACTGTGGTTCATATTTATGTCCCAGCTTGAAGAAGCACAACACAAGGGCAGGGACAGTTTGAAATATTATATCTCTTCACATACACATCACCTAATAAAGAAGCTGATACATAGTAGGCATTTTATTTTATTTATTTATTTTTGATACAGAGTCTAGCTGTGTTGCTGGGCTGGAGTATAGTAGCTCAATCTCAGCTCACTGCAACCTCCGCCTCCTGGACTCAAGCAATTCTCATGCCTCAGCCTCCCGAGTAGCTGGGATTACAAGTGTGTGCCACCATGCCTGGCTAATTTTTGCATTTTTAGCAGAGACAGGGTTTTGCCAAGTTGGCCAGGCTGGTCTCAGTCTCCTGGCCTTAAGTGATCCATCCACCTTGGCCTCCTACAGTGTTAGGATTGTAGGCGTGAACCACTGCACCCAGCCCATAGCAGGCATTTTAAAAGCATTTGAAATGGTAGATGAAGCTGCAGTAATATGTAATGGATTTTTATAATTATTCACTATCAACTTTCAACATCAACTATTCATTTTCTAAGGAAAGCAGCACAAGAAGTTATATATAGTGAATATAATTTATGTGTATAAATTTATATATATTTATGTATATAATTTATGTATAAAATGCTTACATATTTGCTTTTAACTAAGATAAAGTTGACTTTTAACTAAGACAAAGTGATGTATCTCTAGAGCCATAAGGATTAATACTATCTGCCTCCTGACAAAAACAAGGCATGTTTTAAGATTTTACTCCCTCATTTCCATCCTCTGCTCTATCTATTGCTCATAAATTGATCCTGAGATTTTCTCTATAAGTTTAGTAGTGGGAATATTATATGTTTCAATTCCTCTGTTATGTTTTGTTTTTAGTGCTCAGTCCTCTGCCTTTTGCTTATTGTGATTCGTAATGCACTTATATCTTCAAATAGTACTAAAAATTAATCATCTGTATATTTAAGTTGGTATAAAGTCATCCTTTGTCAGCCAGGAAGTGTGTGGTGAAAGAACCTTGAGCATAACATAGAGGAAAACCACACTCTCACTTTATTAAACCTTACATTTAAAAAATGGAGTTTTGATAGTATACGGAAAAAGTTTTCATCTTTTTGGATTTTTTGTTTGTTTTTCAAGGTGTTAAATAAGAAACCCAAGTTATACTGAGCTAGTAAGGCACACTTCTCAGGTTGTCTTGAAGGGTTAGGAGTTTACTCCTTGAGCTCAGGCCAGTGATGCAGTGATGATAGAGTCAATCCATGGCGTGCAATCTGTGTTGTGTACTCACATATCACATTGTATGCTAATATTCCTTGTTCATAAATTTTTCTAAGGATTAGAGTATAATAGTCAAACAGTATCACAAGGCATCAGTCACATTTTCTGGTGATGGAAAATGAGGAAGTAATGGGGCAGGTTGTTTGGGAAGAGGTTTTTATTTTATGTGTCATATAAATACAAATACATTCGATATTTTTAATTCACAGAAGTATGTAGCACATCCACTAGCTAAGACTATGTCCCTCCTTGAGAGCTCATGAGAGAACTCTCCAGTTTTTTCCTGGATGGCTTATCATATGCTGTTTAGTTATTCCCATGTGCCCTACAATAATTTTCATGTCCTGGATTTATTTCTCCTAAATACAAATCTGAAAGACCCGTACTAAATCCAAGAAGCTCCTCCCTAAACCAATTAAGCATTTGATTTTGTCTTCACCCTGTTTATCTAGCAGTATCATCTGTAAAGTCAGTTATTTGCATGTAGCAAATCAAGTTCACGAGGCTTGAAGTGAGTTCATCTCAGCTCAGAAATTCATAGAACAGCAGTGTGAACATCCATGTGTCACTTTTTTCACACTAACTCTCATGAATAAGACATATACTCCCTCAAGAACCCGTGGTTTTCCTAATGAATTGGAGTCACCTATGTGTACTGTATTTGTGACATGCACATTTGCAGTTGAGGTCCACAGGAAGGACACCATTTCCTGGATCAAACCGCAGAGTGCAAATATTGTGCCCTAAATAACACACTAGTTACTGTAAATGTCAGTAGAGGGAGTTTTTCTGACTTTGATTTAATGAAAGCCCACAGCAAAGCCAGCTGTTAGCACTTCTTAACTGCTTGTCAGAGCAACCAGGGGAGATAGGGAGGACCAAAAACACTTTTTCTCTATACTTTTGTTTTAAAATTAAAGTAGTTTTCAACAGGTGTTGAATAGGGACACTGGGGGCTCTATACTACTTGACATTATTTAGTTGGTGAATTTAGTTCTCCTCCAGGAGGGTTACTTGGATCTAGAATTACATAAGGAGATTGTATAAAATGTGTTTGCAAGTTTGTATATTGAATCCTCTCACCTGCAAAAGAAGCATTTTTGTGTTCTGGGCTCCCCATGAGGAATAATTTAAAAATAAAGGAGAGAGAAGACACACCAAATGCCAATCCCTCGCTTTGTCACTTTGGGTATTGCCAAACTAATTGTAAGCCATGTGTGATTTGATGGATGTCATCTGCTTTTTCTGAACAAAGAAACCACTTGAAGCAAACACATAGGGAGGAAAGTATGCGACGTTTGTTTCTGTAATTTTTTTCATTTCTAGAATGCATTAGTAAATACATGTGGTTGTGAAGGGCCTTACTGCCCTTGGAAATTCCTTTGACATTTTGCTGTGTGTACAGAGGGGAGATAATCTTTCAACCGTGGGGAAAGTTTACAGTCTTATTATCTTGAAGAGGAGAAGAAAGTTTCTTCCTCAAGTGATTTATAACTTGAAACATGCTGTCATGTTTTGGTAAGCCCACTTTATTAATTCCATCCTTCTCTGTGGCAAATTAAAAAAAAAAATACATGTACCATTGCAACACAGTACTTTCTCAATAGCACATTGTACTTATAATAGCATGATGGAAGTTATGGGCTTGGGTTAGTCATATAGAATGCAGAGCCAAGTTCTGAGTAAAACCTCTAATTGAATTACCTGCAAAAGCACTGACAGACAAGCTTTCAGGACGGACAAAGCTCTGCTTTCCCCAGCAGAAATAGGTCACGTTTAAGTCTGCCTTGTAACTCTTTGTTATTGGTTTTTGCCGGCACTTTCAGCTCGTGCCTCTGTTGGGCCCCTTTTCCTGCAGCAGAGGAGGAGCAGCTCTGTGAAAGCCAGAGGGCTCACACATTATCCTCTCGATTTAGAGAAAATTGATAACAGATCAAGTTAAATGGAAGAGCCTTTGAAATAAAAATCCAAAGTATTCCTTCACAGATTACTCAGATTCTTGCATGATTCTTTTATTGTATTGAAAAGAGAAGGCCAGGATATGAAAGTAGCCTTTCTGTAGCAGTGAGACCTGAAAAGTACTGTTTGTTTTAATTTGGGGGAAGAATTAGAGAAAGTTCCTGTTGTTCAAATCAGGAAAGAATTTATTGTCCATCATGTGTATGTGAAAATGAAGAGTAATATGTTGTTGTTCTCTTCTTTCTCTCCTGCTCTCTCTCTGTGTTATCCACAGCCTCTGCAATCCCAGATAATGGAAGAAGGTCCTGTCTAAAGCTCAAAGTCTTTGTGAGACCCACAAGTAAGTTCACTAGAATGAGCTTCAGAGGGTGGCTTCACTGCGCATGCTTTATTGTGTGGTCTGGTTCACAGCGGTAAAACTTTTTTTACTGTTAAATCTTGTGTGGTATCTGTTTTGTATATCAACATTCATATTTTAGTTTTCATCATATTTTTTGTCATTCTTCATGATGCTTTTACTTAAGTACACAGCAGTTGCTAACTTGTTGTTTCTTAGACTGTTGTACATGCAGAGCAAATGGGAACAATATTGGCAATTAAAACATGCCATTGATTGCAAAACAATCTTTACATTAAAAAAAGAAAAAAAGGAGAGAAAGAAAAAAGAAAGAAATGGGAGTTTAAGGGTGTCTTCACTAACATATTTGGCTGTTATCTCTATTTTTGTTATAGATAGCTGTATGAAAACTATAGGTGTTCATGATCGTGTTTTCGATGTTAACGACAAAGTAGAAAATTCATTAGAACCAGCAGGTTAGTATGCTTAGAGAATCTCTTTTAACAAATGCATCTATTTCTCTGGTGCTTCAGTATTTTTTTCCTTTCTTCCTCTCTGCATGTTTGCATGGTATAGTTGTTGTTCTGCTTTTGCTCATTGCTAGCGATGCTAATATGACTTATATTCTACCTCATTCCTCCAGTATCTTTGTGTAATGCATGTTAGATAAAATAAAACTTTTCTTTTTGGAATGGGTTTGAGCTAATGCAGTATCCTAATATAGAAGCCCCATCAGAATGCTAAAATCTCACTGCCTTTTACCATATCCTCAGAGCATGCTGGTAATCACTGTGAATATTAAAGGTTCTGTTTTCATATAAGACACAAAACATTTCTATTGTATATGTTCATAAAATTTTATTTTTTATGTCCAAATCTATAGATAAAAGTAATAAGACTATTGCACAAAGTAGAAACTAATTCAACATACTTAGTTTTCTCTAGAAATTTACATGCATCATTGAACTGACCTAAGGAACTTTATTTTATTTAAATATTATTTCAACTATTGTCAATGGTAATTGGTCTAGAGAAGTATAATCACATTGCCACCACAAATTCACACATCTCTTGCTGCCACAAATGTACCAGTAGCCTGTTGAGCCAAATGTGATCCTTGATTACCGAGGCAAAATAAGTTTTAAGGATAAATAAAATTTTTCTACTATTGACTTCCACACTCCTAACATTTCCCATAACTAAAGAAAAATAAAACCCACCAAAGCACTCATTGAGGCATTTAGTCTGCCGCATACTATGGATAATGAGAACATGTAAACTATTCATTTGGTTATCAATTCAGTCTGGCCATTTAATGAAACTAGATTAACTGGGAGGAGTGGTCGCCCTCTGCCAATTGCTTATGGAGGCGTGTGCCTGGAGGCGCTGTGTGTTCCCTTCCTCTGTGGTGTCCTCTTCTCCCCTACCTGCTCCAGATCTTCACTGGTTTCCTTACCCATCTCCCTTGATCATCTCAAAGCTTAAGGGAAATAAATTTTTTTCCTCTTCATGGAGAGATTTGAGCCCCCTTATGTAAATAGAGATTTTTTTTTTTTTTTTTTTTTTTTTTTTTTTTTTTTTTTTTTTTTTTGTCTTTTTGTAGTAGAATTTCTCTTCCTTATGGTCCTAGAAACTAACGGGCATTGAGGTCCACTTTTTCCTCCAATGTTGTAACCAGGACTGCACAGTCAATGAGCCTTAGGGAAACTTACCCTGAGTAAATGCTGTGCCTCAGGACATACAATAGCTTTCCCGTTATAACTGACAGAAAGAGTTAGAGTTTTTTCCCTGAAGCATTCTTGTTTTTCTAAGGCAGGCATCTCACCCAGAGTGCAAATGAGAGGTGTGTACAATGAGTTCTCCGAGGTCTTAGTGGCTCCCCAGGGATCAGTTAGCTGCTTTAGAAAGTTTTAAGGAATGAATGCTGATATGAAGACATTTTAATTGTGTCCTGGAAATCTGGAGCCATGACTTTGGCTTCTTAAGGTACCAGAGTCCTCACAAGCTTAGGGACTTGGGCCATCAGAGGATCTACAAGTTACTCAGTATCTCCCTCAACAACCCCAGAGTCTACACTCTTCCTTCTGTGACTGAGGAGACTCACCCGTGCCACATTGCTGATTAGATAGATCCAGCTTTAATACTCAGATCTTCTGACTCCTATTCCAATATTAGTATCAAAGTAGTGGTCTTTTACCATTGCCAGAGGTATGTTCATAAAGAGGACTTAAGTCTCTTGGCTTTGTTAAGAAGCCACAAGAAGAATGAGCAGCATGTTCTAAACAAAAATTACCCAAGATTATGATCTATTGATACACATTGTACATAATGTAGGCATATCTTTCCCATGGTTTTTTTTTTTTTCCAGGGAATCTCCACTGCCTGTCTACAGCATAGAAGGCTGCTTAGATACTTAACAGATTGCATATTTTTCTCTGGTAATGAAGAGGCACATGGAGGACCATCCTGCCATTAGGAAAATTACCTTTGAATTCCACTAATGATACAATGCAAGATATTAAGATGCCTTCATGCATGAACATATGTCACTGTCTTTGGGGAAACAACATTTTTTTTTTTTTTCACTGAACATTTAAAATGCACAATGGCCCCAAATTGATGGACATATAACTGCTGGAAGTTTGCAAAAGTTTGGCAGAATGTAGTTCAGTGTGTGCATACGTGCGCTGGGGAGTAGAGCGTAGGTGTACATGCAGGAAAAGCTCCTTGAGTCAGTCAGAGCTATGTTTTAAGGGCTTGCTGGTGAGCATCTTCACTAACAAAGTGAGACAAGGTTGAGCCACAATTCCTGGCGATAAGAAAACAATAAGGAGTGAGGCACTGTGCCTCATACCTATAATCCCAGCAATTTGAGAGGCTGAGATGGGTGGATTGCTTGAGGCTAAGAATTTGAGGCCAACCTGGACAACACTGTGAGACCTTGTCTTTCCAAAAAAACAAAAAAAAAAAGAAGTGGTGTGTGTGCCTGTAGTCTCAGCTACTTGGGAGACTGAGGTGGGAGGACTGCTTAAGCCCAGGAGTTTGAGGCTACAGTGAGCTATGATCATGCCACTGCACTCCATCCTGGCTGACAGAGCAAGATTCTGTCTCTAAGAAGAGTGAGGAAGTCTCGTCAGATTTGCAATTCTTCCCCACTGTGTCAAACCACTGAATGAAAGAGTATTTGCCTTCCCCCAGCTCCGAGTGTAGACCCGGTCTTTATGAACCCAGCAAGTCTGAAAGGATTCCACTGCATGATCTCAGCGATGTGTACTAATTCACCTGTCTTTGGAATGTATTTGTCTTTTTTGTTTGCTTGCACACTCTGCCTGCCAGTTTCCTATCATCAGGGACGCAGGATGATCTCAGGGCAGACATATGCCACATAACATGCTCCAAAATATCGCTAGTGTTCTCTCCATTAACCATTGAAACCCCCATGTTGTGGAATCCTGTAGCCAGGAGGCAAAACTTGATTTAGCTTCTGAAGAGGAACATTTTCTTCTTCCAAGCCCGTGTTACAAGTGTTAGAAATTCTCTCATAGTTAGGTATAGTTTTCATTGGGATAGATTTTGCCTATGAATTCCTCCTTAGAATTCTGAAATTGCTCAGATTTGCCCAAATGACAGCCAGTTTCTCATTTCACTTTTGGGGGCTGTAGAATTTCCCAACACTGGGAACCTGTTTTAATCAAAGGATGCTTTGTGGAATCCCGAATGAGGAACAGCATGTTGCAGGAAGAAGAGAAGGATCCTGATGCCCTAATGGGACTGACTTTCCTTTTGTGGGGCAGGAAGATATATATTCGTTGGGTGCTTATAAAAGGTTAATTCCAAAGATTGTGTGTGATTAAAGGACTGAAAGGCCCACTTAGCCTCATACTTCACTTAGATGAAAAACAAAAGCCTTTCTCTCCATTACCCTGTAAGACCTATTCCCTGTGTCTTGTGCTGAGTGGACCTGGAATAATGGATAGCCCTCACTGTGTACCTAGAAGGGACTAGGGTGGTGATGAAGGGGTTCACACCGAAAATCTAAGTGCTAGCTGGGTACCTTTAACAGTACACTTGTAAACTATACAAGGAGAAGGATTGGGTAATATTCTAGTAAAAATAAGATAGAGAGGAATCCAATAGCTGATGCAATTTCAGGTATTTAAATATGTGATATTGTGAAATGAACTCTGGAATCCTCAGGGTTTATGGTTATTTCACAATTAAGCCTGAAGTGCTCCATTGTTTTGATTGACAACATATTGGTGCTCTTAAGAAAGTGATTTGGATTTTAATTTCAGGGCTATTAAGGGCCTTTACTTCTACTTCCTGTTAACTACAGATTTAATTAATACACTTGCAAGGCTGAAAAAGAGCAGAGAATAGAGGAGAGTCTGAAGGTATTTGGCCACATTGCGGAGGACTTTATAAATATTTTTTCTGCATCCATTTATCTTCCCATCTTGCTTCCTAACCTTTTCTAGTCTTCTAGGCTAAAATCACTCCATGTAGATTCGCTAAGGTCCAGGAAAGGGGAGCAAATTTGACAAGGGGATGCAACAGCTTTTATTCTAGGAGAGGCTAAAATGATAAGAGCACTCCAGGGCAGGAGACTCAACACTGAGAAGACCTTTCTCATTGGGAATGGATGTGATGGACAGAAACATCCCAAACGAGCATATCTGAAGCAGAAGTCAGCCTGTGAACCTGAAAAGTGGTTACTTTAGGACAAATGTTAGGGAGTGTGATTCTACCCAGTGAACTAAAAGCACCCTTATTGTGACACGTGTGGTAGGAAAATATAAATGAGTTTAAAATAATGGTTAGTTAACCCATTAAGGGGTTTGAGGTGGCCCCATCTGGGGTATTTAGGGATTATCCTTTGAGGTCAATATAATTGTAAACAACCACTTGTTACCATTCTCTCTGACCCTTGAACAATTCCCAGATGGCAACTGCTGAACACCTACAGGAAGTTACCCTGATGCTGAGATAAAATTTGCACAGGGACTCACTATTGGCCCCCAAAATGTGTTATTCAGAGATCCTTAGTCTAAAAGCACAAGTGGCCAGGTATGGTGACTCCTGTCTGTAATCCCAATCCTTTGGGAGGCCAAGGGAGGAGGTTGGTTGAGGCTAAGAGTTTGAGACCAGCCTGGGAAGCAAAGCAAAACCCTGTCTCTCTAAAAATTTTTTAAATTAGCCAGACATGGTGGTTCACACCTGGAGTCCCACCTACTCGGGAGGTTGAGGCAGGAGGATTGCTTGAGCCCGGGAGGTCAAGACTACAGTGAGCTGTGATTGGGCCACTGCACTCCAGTCTGAGCAACAGAGCAAGACCTTACCTCTCAAAAACATTGATTAATTTAATTTAACTAACAGTAAAGAAAAGCATAAGTTAGACCAGGTGGAAAGAAGAAGACAGGCAGCCCTGGAGCAGAGCATGGCTCTTAGGCAAGCCTCCAACCTCTCTTTGGTACTAATTGCTGCAGAGTTCCCATTTTGAAGTTAAGCCTGTTAATCATGCAGATCAGAAAGGCTATCCAAAGTCAGAGGCAGCCTCATAGAACACTTTATAGCTAAATAAAAGAAGCTTAACTCACTTAATCCATTTTATTTAGAGGAAAATTTTGCATCCACGCTGATAATTTATGTGCCAAGCTTCAACCCGATAAAAATAGTCAAGTTCAAGTAATTTAATCTTAGAAATACAGGGTTTGTAATATAAATAGCACCATAATTGACACCTAATTGTAGGCAAACGAGTGGGCATAGATTTATTGAAGTTTACTAGGCATGATGTATAGTTTATCCAAAATGCTGTTGTTTTGGCATTTAGTTTTTCATGTTTGAAAATTCGTCTAGGCATCCAACAACCAGGCAATCAACACTAATCCTATGAAACAGCTAAAAGAAGGGAAATGGGCAGTGCATTCTGCCCCACCCCCACCAACATGTCAGTTGTCTGCTTGTGACATCTTAGGTTTCAAAGGTACATTCAGATATCTGAAATCTGTGCAAGGCATATCTGACTGCTGGCTAACCAAAGCAGCTCACGTGCCAAAGGTTACAGTGTATGCATAATTTTTCCCTTCAATTTTTAAGGAAAGTATTAATATTGCTGAGAAAGTCCAATTTTCTTTGCTGCTTCTTTGTTTGCTGTAAATAATGAGTGATTATGCAGACATGAAAGTCAATGGTGGCACAAGGTTCATTACCCTACTTTGCAGAGGGTGGCGAGGTCTGTTAACAGCAGGCTGCTGCAAGAGAGTTATTAAGGATGTGAAATCTCATTGGAATGTGTGCTTTCTATTTGAACAGATGACACCGTACATGAGTCAGCCGAGCCATCCCGCGGCGAGAACGCGGCACAAACACCAAGGATACCCAGCCGCCTTTTGGCAATCCTACTGTTCCTCCTGGCGATGCTTTTGACATTATAGCACACTCTCCTCCCGTCACTTGTCACAGAAAACATCAGGGTCTTGGAACACCAGAGATCCACCTAACTGCTCATCCTAAGAAGGGACTTGTTATTGGGTTTTGGCAGATGTCAGATTTTTGTTTTCTTTCTTTCAGCCTGAATTCTAAGCAACAACTTGGGGCTGGGGGACTAAACTTGTTCCTGCCTCCCTCACCCCACCCCACCCCACCCCCAGCCCTGGCCCCTGACTTCTCTCGCCCCTCCCAAATTAAATGGACTCCAGATGAAAATGCCAACTTGTCATAGTGACACCAGTGGTTCGTCAGCTCCTGTGCATTCTCCTCTAAGAACTCACCTCCGTTAGCGCACTGTGTCAGCGGTCTATGGACAAGGAAGAGTAGTGGCAGATGCAGCCAGTGCTGGCTAGGCCCAGGAGGGTTTTGCTCTCCTATACAATATTTATGCCTTCTCATTCAGAACTGTAAGATGATCGCGCAGGGCATCATGTCACCATGTCAGGTCCAGAGGGGAGGTATTAAGAAATAGATATAATATTACACCATTTCCTATAGGAGTGTATAAATGAACAGGCTTCTAAAAGGTTGAGACACTGGGTTTTTTTTTTTTTTTAAATATGACTGTCTTAAAGCATTCTTGACAGCAAAACTTGTGCTCTCTAAAAGAAGCCTTTTTTTTTTTTCTTTCTAGGAGGCAGGTTGGGTGTGGAATGCTAATACAGAGCAGGTGTGAAAACAGAGAAAACTACAGGTTTGCTGGGGGTGTGTATGTGTGAGTGCCTCTAATTTTTTTGGTGACTGGGAAGTGCACACCAGATATTTTTTCTTTGAATACAGATCACCATGGTGCTACAACTTTTTTTTTTTTTTTAAGAAACTCAAAGAGGCATTTTTATGAATAAAGTGACCTTCCCCAAGGCTGACAAGCCAGGGTTGATGAGTGCACAGTGGAATAGCTTTGGATGCTCCTCTGGGGGATGACGTATACCAAGGAGAGGACCGCAGTGGCCAGAGGAGACATGATTTGGCTTTGCTGGAGCGCCAGTGTGCTGTGGCCTTTCCCCGCCTCCCACCCTAGTACCCACGTTTTGCTCCACACTCCGTGACCGCAGGGGCTCGGACACAAACCCCTGTCACCAGGAGAGTCAGTCAGCACGACTTGGGAGGGCTAAAGGGAAATTTGGAAATAAAATTCCAAAGTTTGGAGTAAAAAAATTCAAGTGTTGATTTTATATTCTTTCCCTTTCTGGCACAGCCTAAAGCATAGGGGGAACATGTGTTTATCTGTGGGAGATAAACAAGATGGAGTCCCAAAGACTTTAACAAAATATTTTTTTAAAAATCCACTAGAATAGAAAATACATTATTTAGATATACTTTATGCTGAGAGTGAGTATATATGCTTGTCCTATTTAAACTTGTGAGAAAAAGTGGTATCCCTTGATACATTTAGAAATATGGGGGCTATCTTGTTTCATTGTGGGGGTGGGGCAGAAGGAGAATAAATGCAGGATGACCCTGTTGAAGGAATCTTAGCATGGCCAACAGGGGACATTTCCAGTCAATTACCGGGAAATGCAAGCCTTGGGGTTTCTACTGGTGGTGGGGCTGTCATGAACTTTAAACTCCAAAGCCTAGACAGGGAAAAGTGTTAGACCAATGGAAAAGCAATCCAACCTTTTTTGTTTTTTTTTATTTTTTTTTTTTTTTTTTTTGCTATTGCACGACATGTCAACAGAAACCATGCCTTTCAAAGTAAGAAATGTGATGATCATGTAAAATGTGAAAAATTGAAAGCATTCCAGCAAAATAAGAATTTTTTATATCTTTGTTTTTTAAGATGTATATGTAAAAAAGAAAAGAGAAGGTCACGTTATGGACAGACTTCGTGAATGGGAATTTGCTTAGAATTGTGAGTAGTTCTGAATTAGAAAAGTATGTGAATGAAAGGCAGCTGTAAATGTATTGCACCCTGGAGAGTTGTAGACATGTTGAAATGTAATCTGGGCTTACCTGATCCATTTGGAGTGGATGTCACTGCCGAATCTGTTCTCACATGGAACCATGTGCGTGGGGTTGCCAGCCTCACAGATACAATCAATCCTATTCCCCCCTGACATCAGGAACTCCTCTGGAGTGGCAGAGTCTTATCACAGAAGGCAGCCACCATTTCACCGAAACAAAAGTTCATGACATTCAGTTCCTTTTTCCTTTAACTATTTATATACTCAGTACTCTCAGTAATATCCAGAAATACTTTTTTAAAAAATTAATAGTTACAGGCTTGTTGGTCCAGTGGGATTTGGGTAGGGGGAGAAAGATACCTTCTAAATGGATCAATACAACCAAAATAATACTGCATGTTCTCTAACCACAAGGAAATCAAATGATCCTGTAATGATTCCAGTTAGTCATAACTACGTTAGCAGCGCTAAATTCATTTTAGAAATGGTGACTTCTGTGGTTTTCCTAGCATTTGTCTCTAACAAATGGTGAAATAATTACTCATGGCCCTCTCTGCCATTGTCTTTCATTTTTTCACAGTGAAATTCGACCCCTTTATTTCACCATTCTGCCACTGCAAATTAAGTATAAAGAGAATAGCAAGACTATCCACACCAGTAGACAGTATGCTTCTCTACTTATAAGTGATGTAATCATAGCTAATGCACTTGCCATGGAGTTTTCAAGATGATTGGTGTCAGACAGTTTTCATTTTGTTTAAAAAGTGTTGGTGGCCTTTTGTGGTGTTGTTACAATCCTCTGGGGGCTTAGGAGGATGTTGATGCAACTTTGTAGATGCTTTTAATTTCAAAAACAACTCAAAAGTCTGAAGGGCAGTCATAGCTGCCACTCAGCCCCAGTTAGTCAAACCCCAGTGACCTTTGCCCCTGGTTGCCAAGGGCTTTGCAACATGAAGCAGGGAAATAAGGATCTGTCTGTTTAGTGGATACCGTGTATCCTTTAATAGACCAGGTAACAGTTCGTGTTAGTTTAGACTATTGTTTTGTACTGTACTTTCTTGGGTGGCAGAGGAAAGAAAAGTAAAACATTAAAAAAAAAAAAAAAAAAAAAACTGCGTTCTTTAAATTCTGTATTATTAGCAACCTCTGTTGTATATAGTGTTTGATAATAAAGTATTAATTTGATTCTTATGTCTTTTGTAAGTGAGAACAATAGACTTTCAGGATACAAAACATGCATTGAGGCTTTGAAACATCCAATGTGTACCGTGGCTGAAAACAAGAGCCACAAGTGGCCGAGACACTGCTCCATACAGGACTCACGTGTGGTCATTGCCCACCCAATCTTATGACTCCATCATCTTGGGACCTGGAACAACATGACTTTTTTGATCAATATTTTGTCCTCAGTGTTTTCAAGGTCTGATGTTGGAGCCCTGTGGCCCACCCTCCCTTCTCCACCAGCATGTTGGTTTGAAAAGGATAGGGAATTTAGAAACGGTTCTGTACTTTGGTTTGGTTTGGTTTTCTGTTTGTGATTGTTTTCATGGACTGTTTTAGTTTTTCCCAGGAAGAGTCTTTATCAATATCATGTGCGGCTCGCTCATGGAAATGGTTGCAAACCAATCAGTGTAGGAAGGTTCAATGGGGCTGTTTCCCTCTCCGTGTCGTTGTCAAAGGAAGAGTCACACAGTACCTGTGGATTTTCAGGGACTCTGTTTTTCTCCGGTGCCTTAGCAACGGCAGCAGCCATTTGTATTAGTTTCAAATAATTAGAAAAACAGTTTTCAACTCCTCCTTTCCATTCATTGCTCTCAGAGTTGTGGTCACTGACTTTTCTTTTGAAAACCACCTCCACCAACACCCCCGTTTGCCTACACCACCCCCCTTTTACTTTATATGTTTATTTTATTTTTTTGTCTCTTGCCTTCCTCCCACATTTTATTTCCCTTCAGAGCCGTGAATGGTCAGGTCTGTGTCTGGTTTGGCATCACTGAGTTTTTCCCATGCATTGGCCCCAGGGCTGCTAGGATGTGAGACAAATCTCCCTACAATGGGCTTGCTCCCATTGTCTGTACAGTTTAATAGATGCTGGCATGTCGGAGGTTACCCATGAGTCAAAATCCGCTTTCCATGCTTACTCTTGACACCCCATTGAAGCCACTCATTGTGTGTGCGTCTGGGTGTGAAGTCCAGCTCCGTGTGGTCCTGTGCTTGTACTACCCTGCTTTGCAGTTCCTTTGCACTTACTCATCGAGTGCTGTTTTGAAATGCTGACATTATATAAACGTTAAAGAAATGTAAAAAAAAAAAAAAAAAAAATACCCACACACAAACAAACCCATACGATCTGTATTTGTATATACACGTGTCCGTACAAGTATACCTAAATAAAAATTAAAGATTTTCATCATTTTAATTGGATCCCTCCTTCTACTTCTTTGTTCCTTGAATGACGCCTTTATTTCAGGGGCTACTTGTACTCTGCTGATTTTTCAAAATCTTTGTGGACAGAAAAGATAATACAACATGCACAAGAGAAGGCCTGGGAAGCTCAAAGAATGCAGAGTTAGAAATGGCCAAGTATCTGGGCGCATTCCAGTTATTCTGATGAGAGAATAGTGAGATTTCAGCCTAGTCTCTGTATTTGAGCCTTAAAATAGGCACTATGACAAGCCCTGCATCCTAAAACGACTGTTAAATACAACAGGAGCTAAATACAAATTATATTCTGTTACTTTGCACGTAGTTTTTTCACCCCGTCAAGAAAAAGACCAAATAAGCATTTTCCCAGCAAATGCTGGAAGAAGAAAAGAAACAATAACAGTAATAATAATCACTTCAGTACTGCCCAAAGCCTCAATTCTCACAATCAAGGAAGAATTAACTTACTACCGTGTGACCTTAGGCAAGTCACACAATATCTTTGGGACTCAGTTTCCTTATCTGTAAATAACAAGGTTGTATAAGAGATTTGTTTGATTTTCTCAATTCTACCCTTTTGGGGCACTGCAAAGCCCATTTTACATCTGTGTGATGTGAGTGTTTTTGTCTTTGATGATGACATTGCTATAAGCACAATTTGACAGTTTCATCTGTAGAAGAAAAAAGCATCAAATATCTGACATAATAGACACCTAATGCATTTCAAGACTTGGCTTTAATTACCCCATGTTAACATTAAACTCATTGAAAGCTTTTTATTATACTTAATTATTTGACAGGGCACTAAACACTAATTATAACTTACTGTAACCTTTTTTTGTTAATGAAGAACGACAGCTTTATAGAATGAGAAACAACTCACATTAAAAAATATGTACTGGACTACTTATATGATATTTTCAAACCAGAACAGCATTACGTTATCATTATCATCTTCACCATCATCATCAAAAGCATTTAAGTGATCATGACATTGTGCTCAGTGCTGTGCAAAATAATGTTTACAGTCTGTACTTCCAAAGCTTACAACATAAGGCAGACATTACGTGTAAGCATGACATGATAGTGATTTGTAGAGAAGAAATAAAACTGAAGCATTTATATTATACATATAATAGGAGAGATAAATACTTTTTTTAAAAAAAACTGAATGGGAAAAAGTTTGGGATTATAGATTAGTAAAATTGAGTTAAAGGAAATTACATTTAAAATAGTCAAGATGGGGTTAGGAACTTCTTAGAAAATAGAGCACTTGAGTTAAAAGCATTGTAGGCTTTAAGAGAGTGGAGAAATGCATGGCGTAAATTTTCATGTTAGCCACAGAGGCTACTGTAAAAATGTGAAAACCCATAGCACCATCTGAATGTCACTGAAGCAAATTAAGAGTGTGTTGGTCCAGAGAAATCACGCATTTCTTCCCCTAAGGAAGTAGGGGAAGTGAGGAGTAGATGACAATTTCAGATTCTGCTTTATAGAATAATCAGGTAGCTGCTCCTGAAACTGAGACTGTATCTACACCTAATTGTGAGATGTCTAGAACCTCATCGAGCGGGAAGGCTGGACACACACCCACACACAGATGAGGGAAATGGGATAAAATCCAGAAGATGCAAACTGTTGCACACTCTAATGGAAAGCCGACTGGACCAGAGATGGGACAATGAGCAGGGCTGCACGAACACACCTAGTCTGGTAACAAAGCATTTGGAATGCTCAAGTAATCTAAGGTGTTACATAAAAAGAATCACAGGGAAAATGTTGGAATCTAGATGTCCATGCATGTGGTGACTAAGACACACATGTATGTACCTGAATGTCTTATAGGAATGTGTATAATCTAGATGTCATTTTAAAAGTTCAGTATAATCCTGATGAATTGCTCACTGACCATTCTAACAGTTTCTTGAGAATTGTTTGCAAAACCATTTCTTAGAGATTGTTTGCAAAGATTAGTTTTGTATTCTGCTGATAACTATCCTTCAGGAAAGCAGTGGCAAAAAAATGCTATGAAAAGCATTATGATTTTTGCACATTCCCTTTGGAAAACAAGTATTTCTGAAAATCATTAGAAATAATTAATCTGGCCAATATTCTCCATCAGTTTTTATTTTGATACATTCTGCTATATTAAGTCATTCAGTGGTTAAATACATATGAGGGTCTATTTTTAAAATGGAGTTGTAACTGCTGGACTCTGTGAGCAGTACATTTATATCAATTGCACGTCTTTGTTTTATACAGATGATAAATGCATATGATTAAAAAAAAAAAAAAAAAAGGAAATTGTATTGCCCAAGGAATTAGTCAAGGGCTTCACCAAGGGTTCATTTGGTTTGAGGGAGGTGATTAGCCAAGCCACTCTTTAAACAAATAGTATCTAATTAAAAACAGTGGGCTTGCTGAGAAATACAGCTTCCAGGTAAGTTCCCTTTCCCCCTCCTCCTTTCCAAACAGAATGCAGTTTCTAAGCCCTTTTATACAGAGTTTCTGGAGCCACTCCTAGCACTAGAGAAAGAAAAAGGAGTAAAGGCCTCATGTTCAGCATATTCCAACATAATGACCCTTTCAACAATTTTCTTCAGAGATTGTCACACTCCCTTCCCAAGAGCCTCAGTACATGCTGAGAGTAAAACATGATTTCACTACTTTTCATTAAAAATGGCCCCGTCTTTCTCTCTAAGTGTCCCATGAGTTCTGCCATCTCACTCCCAGGATGGCATTAGTTGGTGTTCATGCTGATGGCAGGTCAACAAGGCAGTGCTACCCACTTTAAATAAAAATAAGTTTCAGTTCCTCTTCTTGTCATCTGCTTTTCTGATCCAGGGTTTAATTCCTAAACATGTAGTTTTCTGTAATATTAATGAGAAAACCCTTTCTAGCTCCATAACCCTCATCATGACAGCCCTGGGAAGAAGAGGCCAGCACCAGGGCTACGGTAGGAACCTGGGAGGCCCCGACCGTTTAGGGTAAACGTACCTCGCTGAGGCTGTCAGTCTTTGTTAATTCAGAAGAATTCAATCTAGTGGGTGGCTCTCCAAGTCAATAACGCGCTTTAAAATACCCTGGATTTTAGTCATGATTATTCAAGCAAGAACTTTATGTCACTTGGTAACACACGGATGCTTGTCAATCTTGACAAGAAAACAAAGGGAGGGACAAAAAAAAGTCTTGAAGAGAGATTACAATGGGAAAATAGAACAAAATATTTTTGCATGCTGTTTTCTTACAAGTCTTCCTCCTTCTGTGCATAGTCAAACTTAATCTGTAAAAATTAGGAAGCCAGGTGCTCCCTCAGACCACACATACGATTTGAAATGCAGGTAGCCAAAGCCATTTTCTTTCCTTCACACCCATGAAACAAGACACTAAAATAAGAGAAAGAACATGTTTCCTCCCACATACATCCTAAAAGGCACATTTTATCACCACCCTGGTATCCTCTCCATTTTGTGTTCAGAGCTTGTTCTTCTGGACCAAAAAATAACCAAACTGAAACAAAACAACCCCCGCTCCGCACCATGATTTGTGTAGCAGAGAGTATGGAACGAGTAACTCCTCTGAAATGTGTGCTCGGCTTTACTAAATCTGAACACATTTTCTTCAGTAGACAGAACAAGACGATCTGTGTCTTTTTTATTTTTTTCTTAAAGACAGTGTGCCAGCCAGAAAGCTGACTCCATTTATTTCTCCTGCAGGGAGCCAGCATGTTCCTTCTCTTGGAAGACGCAGGTACTTAAAATAGTAATAGATTTTGTGGTTTATCAAGAGTATTTCATCCCAAGATCTTACAGGCATAAAGAATAAAACATAAACTAATGGCTCTTTCCAACAAGCTTGGGAAGAATTAACTGGAAAGGAAGATTGTCATCATTTTTTCCTGGAGAAACAGGGAGAAGAAAGCAACTTAACTCAGGTAGCCCAGGGAAAGAACGAGAGTCAAGTTGATCCAGGATTTGAACAGAGGCCCCTGGTTTGTTACTCTTATTTCCTAAGAAGTTAAGAACTCCAGCTGAAGGAAAAACAAATGACGGGTTATCCCTTTAGGAAGTTTCAAATGCAATGTAATTGGGAGAGGGGCACTAGGCAACTTCCAAATGTTTCTTGTGAGTCTTGTGGCTTTATCATAAAAGTGAACTTTTCAAATGTAACGGTCTTCTATAATTTCCTAAGGTGTCTTCCTCCTTCTGTGCATAGTCAAACTTAATCTGTAAAAATTAGGAAGAATTGAACAATAATTCGTATTGTTACCTTTTCTTTCTTTTTTGAGACAGAGTCTCACCCTGTCACCAAGGCTGGAGTACAGTGGCACCGTGTCAGCTCACTGCAACCTCCGTCTCCTGGGTTCAAGCAATTCTCCTGCCTCAGCCTCCCAAGTAGCTGGGATTACAGGTGCCTGCCACCACGCCCGGGTAGTTTTTATATTTTTGGTAGAGATGGGGGTTTCCCCATGTTGGCCAGGCTGGCCTCGAACTCCTGACCTCAGGCGATCCACCCGCCTTGGCCTCCCAAAGTGCTGGGATTACAGGCGTGAGACACCACACCCGGCCATACTGTTACTTTTTAAGAGCAGTTTCCCCTGCTTCGCATACATACAGTCACACACTTTTTAGTATTTTCTCTAATTTGATGAATCCACAGCCTTTTTCCCTTGGCATTGTCTGTGCTAAGCGGTGTGGTATTTGAAAGGACACTGAGGGTCACTTTAGGCACATTTAAACACCAGTGTGATAATACTTGAAGCCATAGGGCAAAAGTGTGGTGGTTAAAAGAAATCACACCAGGGGTGGCCAGCCGGGTACTGTGGTATTCACATATCTGACCACACTGAGAATTTCCCAGAACCCCAGCAGGAAACAGAAAACCATCTACTCTGGCAGGGAACATCACTTGGCATTTTAGATCCTCGGTGTTTTCTCCTTGACTCAGCTGACTTTCGCACCTACAGGATTCTCCAATATTCGGAGGCAGGGCAGTCATCGTTGTGCCAGTATTTGAGCCCCAAACTTTCTTAATGGGTCTAGCTGGTTAAATGTGAGAGTGTGCAGACTCTGAGCAGGAGAACTAGGATATACCCCCATAAACATATACAATTATTGTTATTATTATGTATCAGAAAAAAAAAAAAAAAAAGGACTAGGATCTGTACCTTTATAGCTCTAACCCCAGTCTGGGCACTTGGATTCACAAAGATGACACAAAATCCTGTAGGTTTAGGGCTTCCTTAAATTCACTCTCTAGGCTTACCTTAGTCTGGACTGGATGTTAGCACAAATTACAAACCCTCAATTTACTACTAGTTCAGGTTTTGAGGTTACCACAAATTAGAGTGCCCTGCATTTTCTGTGGGTCCTGTCCTTCTCTGGTCCCTGTCAGTATTCAACAAAGCAAGTTAATCTCCCTCGTAAGTGACAGCTCTGCCTCTTGTAACTGGCATGGAATCAATTTTTTTAACTTGATTTGAGAAGTGAGGAGAGTATCAAGAATTCAGTACTAGCTGGTGGATTCATTAGCAAGCCGAATCAGTTTTAGCTGAAATCAGTTTGGCTGTCCTCATCTCTTAGTCCTGCTTTTTCCCCCTTCCTTTTATCATTGATTCTGCCCACAAGACTTATTACCTACTCTATCTACTGAGGATGCCAGGTTCCTTTGCTAAGCTGGAGACAAAAACACACCCTAGTGCTCTGAACCAAACTTTCACAACTCCATTGAGAGGAGGGAGAAAAAGTGAGTTCCACAGATATTGACTCCCCAGAATGCTCTGAGAAGCCAAAAAGATTACATAGAAGGAAGCAAAAGTAATTGTCATCAGGACCCCTCATTATTGTACACGACAGGTATTCACAATCTTCCAGAAGCAGCCACCCAAACACAAGAGAGTTTTTCTTTCCAGAAATGTGGAAAGACCCTACACCAAAGGAATTGAGATTTAATTTTTAGTGGGAGATTTGCAAAAAGGAAGATTGATTTTGTAATCACTACAACATTTCCCCTGCTTCTAAACCCATCCCCTGCCCTGATCAAGTTTGTGAATGGACAGGCAGGAACAAGTGAAAATGATGACTATGTAATGGGAGCCAGTCCTGGTAGGGATAGGCCTTTGTCCAGCACAAATCTGTTCTTGGTGCCGCATGTCTACACTGCTCAGTGTGGTCACAGAGTCTTGGTGCAGTTTTCATTTGGGGACAATCCCACTGGGAAATTTATGTAAGGGACTGAAGCATAGTGACACTGTGTGCCTACAGTTCCTGTGGTGGGGGGCAGGCAATGCTGACATATGCCTTCCCATAGACCCCATCATCCCTGATGTCTGTCCATGGCCTTGAGAAGTTCACAGTTTAGAGGAAGTTCTCATTCAGAGGGAGGTTCTCCAGACTTCTCTCTAAAGAAATAAACTCTGACCCCACTCTTGAAACCAGAGTACAAATTGATAGTCTTCAGAACTGCTTGTTTCTGTAGTAACTAGCAGGGTTTTATTCGAGTTTCTTGGGAAGAGTGACTCCAGGGTATGAGAGAGAATGACTGGAGTTATAGCAAGTTTCTCATCTTAAAATATGGTTTGGCCTTCATGTCATATCACATTGACTTGCTGACTTTACTACAATGGCTTGATTCTCATAGATCAAGGTAAAAATTTTTTTCTGAAAAGGGCAGAGGAAAAGTGAAATACATCATGTCTTAGAATCCAGTACCCTCTTCAATTTCCTGCTGTTGACAAGTAAGTGACATCAAATTGCAAGCATACTGCAAGTTACTTCACTTCACCCAAAACTAGCCCCAGGAAACAAGGATATAAACATTTGCTTATTCATTTAGTCACAATTTATGGAGCATCTACTATATGCCAGAACTCATGCTCAAAACTATGGATATTTTTAAAAGGAGACTTGGCTCCACCCGGGTAAAGCTCCCAGTCATTATGGGGCTGCACACATCAGTGAAGAAGCTTGTGAGGCCATAGTCCCTTCTAAGAAAGAAAGGAAACATTCACTGGGCTGCCATATAATATGCCAAGTCATCATACTGATGACTGATTGGAAAGAGAGTGGGCACCTGACCCAGAGGCAACCAGTACTCAGGCTAGTCAATGTCCTTTATGTATTCTGGCAAGGAAAGAAATATTTCTGCCATTACTTGTTATATAGTAATTACCCAGGACAGTGAGTATATCCTGCTTGAAAGATAATAGAAACAGAATAAGTCAGAAGAAAGGGAGATAAACAAAAGAGAGCGGATATGCAGAATGTATCTAGTATCATTTCTTCTAGCAAAGCCCTAACTTTGATTGTACAGTTCCATAGAGCTGCATCCTTAAGCCCAGAACAACCTAGTTCTGGTTACTGTAATGCCTGGTCATTATTTGACTTGTATTTTGAGAGTTTCATAATATTCTGACTCCATTATTAGCATAGGGGTCCTTAAAATAAGCCCTCATTATTTGAGCTACCCCATGTGAATCACAGTTCTTTGCAAGCACAATAGTCTATTAAACAAATATGATAGGATAAGAGGGCTGGGAAGAAAGTGTGATGAAAGCACAGAGGGAGTAATTAATACTACTAGAATTTCAGAACCTGATTTTGAATTTCAGTATATTACCATACTGAAGACATTTGCCATATTTCAAAGGTCACATCTAAATTGACAAAATAATTATATAAAATGGTTCACTTGATTTTCTTGAAGATTCAGACTTTTTTTTTTTTTTTTAGTTTGATGGGAATGAATACAAAATAAAATAAATATCCCTACTGATATCTCATTTCAGTTGGCACAGGGAGGAGTTACAAAAGTAAGATTCTGATTAGAGAGTCAATGAAAAGGGCTAACAAATGGTAAGATGAATGCCAAACACTGCCACAAATGAGCTCAAGGATCAATAGTGGGGAAAAAAAAGGACCCTTTCTAAGTCCTAAGTCCACAGGAGCAGACCAAGGAGAACTTTCCTTAATTGGTCCTCTGCTTGGGAACCTAGCATGCTCTCCCATTAACATGTGACATTTCCTAACGAAGTGATATACACATCAGCCAGTCTAATGCTTGGATTGGTGGTAACTTGTTTCTACTTGGCATAAACCCTCAGGGAAATCAGAACTTGCTAAGCAGTCTTGACTGTTACCAGTATTTTCCAGCACCTGTTAGCCCTTATGCAGGGAAGGCAACTCATTATCAAGCATAAATGCTGTCAGTAATGGCAGGGAGGAGTCCTAAATGAGTGCAGGCCAGGGGCAACAACTCCTATTGGTATAAATATTTCCTTCCACAAGTTCATACCGTTTACAAATTCCTTTTCAGTATGGATAATCTTTAAGGGAGGAAAAAAATGTTTCAATGCAATAATTTGTGGTGCAAAACAAAAGATGTCTCGGTGGTTTAAATCTGTGCGCCCTGGATGGGAGGGGGTGGTAGTGGGAAGGCACATTATTCCAATTCCACTTGGTTGCCGCGGAAGTTTGCCGGGTTCTCTTTTACTCCGAGAAAAAGCTCTCAGCACTGATGGGAGAGTGCACAGTTTAGATAAACTGGATTAGAAGAAGAGAAAGAGATGGATATAATTCTTTCTTAGACACTAAAGATGGCATGGCTGCCTGCTCTAATAAGTCCAAGAAAAGGACCATGCTTATCTCAACTCCAACCTGATGCCAGTAATTATACAGAACATAAGAAGAGAGGTCCCTGTTAACCAAAGCAGGGGGTTTATCTGGCCTTTGTAGGCTCCTGGATAAATCCATTAGCATTGCAGCCTCAGGACTCCCCCTCTTGTAGCACAGTGTTTACCCTTATCTTCTGCTTGACACAAAAGCACAATCAAGACAAAGCCAAAGAATGTGTGGCTCTTCATTGCAAGTGAACGCCTTCCCTGTTTTTCTCTTTTAATTATTATTTATATTTTGCATTTGTTTTCAGGTTAAAGTAAAATAAAGTGGAAAAGCTATCCTGCATTTCCTGGGCTCTGTTCTCATTAGCCAGATTTCCTTAAAACTCTGGTACTTCAGAGAAGTTTTGCCAAGTGGCTAAATGAAATGCACACAATTGCAAAGTGTTATGAATATTTATGATGGTTTAATGATGGGATTTTTTGCATCCATGAATAATAAAGATTTTAACAAGAACAGATAATGAGATGGGGACAAAACAGTGAAGTGGGTAATACAAGGACTGCTCTTGGAGGGAGCCCACTGAGAACAGCAGGAGCTGACCACCTCCCTGTCCTGTCCACCACAACCAAGTGCAAAAGGGGGCATAGGGTGTAGGCTCTTTTCTCCCCCTCTCTTAATCTACATCATCAGCTAACGTAGGCGTTTATCCACACTTTGTGCCTAAGCTCATGGCCTTCCCTGGAGGTGCAGAAAGTTCAGAGTGATAGACAACCCCATTGTAAAGTGACCTTCCACTTCTAACAGCAGTATTTATTTCAGCCTTGGCTCTCCAGCAGAAGTTGCTGCTTTGCCTTTTCTGAGCCAACTACTAATTAAAAAACACTTGGTGGAGGAAAAAGTTGCTGCGCCCTCTCTCTGGAAGCTGCTGACTATCTCCCAGGCCACCAACTTCAACTTGGGGAGGGCCTTCATCAGAATTTTCTAAAAGCAAATGTTAAAATTGCTATCCCCACCAATATTTTACGTATTGAAGACAAGTGATTCCCAGTGTGACCCTGCCAGTCTCTGGTGTTTCAGGATGCTCTGTATGTCCCAGGGCCTGGTCCCCAGCAGCCTGCCCTGGGAGCATTATGCCTCCTTACACACAAAACCTGGCAGTGACTCCAAAGACAGCCATTGACATAAAGGGTGTTAAGTGGAGGAGTTCTGGGTTAGCTGCCATCTTTGGCTTAGGTGGTTTACTGATCAAGTGAGGTGAACATTCCCTGACCTCCCAAGATCATTCATTCATTTATTCAATAAATATTTATGAAGCACCTACTATGTGCCATAGTGTTCTAAACATTTGTGATACATACATGAACAAAACAGACAATGGTCTGCTCTCAAGAATCTTACACACTGGTAGGTTTCCTGCGCAGCAGGTTTTAATGAAATTGGCAGGCAGGGATGTCGGACTGTGTGAGAACATTGGTGAGAAATCTAGCGATGGAGAGTAAGTAAAGGGATCATAAGGGCCTTCTGATGCTAGACATGCTTTCTCTGCACCTAATTTACCCTAAATGAGTTTCCAGGTAATAATTGTTTTCCCATGAATTTGTATCAATAGATTTAAGACAGAATTTATATAATAAAATGAATACGTAAGTGGTGGATCATTGGTAAAGTGACCCAAGCAATAAGGACATAGAACTTCCACATTTATCTTGGTAACAGGCTCGCTTTATGTGGTAGATATAAAAAGTCCAGAAAAGTTGCATGAAAATCAAAGGATATTTTTAAAGCCCTTAAAGAATGTGTGAGTGTGTTTGTCTTATATAGAATTACACGGTGAATCCTTTTGTTAAATAATGACCATGTCTTGTTTTATCTCTACTGGGAATCTGAATTTCCGTATACTGCTTGTTATACACAGACATAAATGTCCATTCTTCGTAAACTATCCTTGGGTTGAAAATCTTTAATAAGCCATAATATTGCCTAATATTTGGTTGACACCTTGTGTTGGGATGTGCACATCCATGCTCTTAAATCTATTGATGCAAATTCATGGGAAAACAATTCTCATCTGCAAACTCATTTAGAGTAAATTAGGTGCAGAGAAAGAATGTCCAATATAAGAAGGCCCTTATGATTCCTTTACTTGCTCTCCATCCCTAGATTCCTCACCAATATTCTCACACAGTGTGACATTCCTGCCTGCCAATTTTATTAAAGCCTGCTGTGCGGGAATTTCCTTTCTCTGCTTTACTAGCTACCAAGACAACCCCGTCAACGTGATTTTTCACACATTTTCTCTTCCTGTGTTCCGCGTCTCAGTGAAATTTCATCTCCCTGACTCACTGTTAAGTGTTTCTCATCTGAAATCACACTCACTGGTAATCTCAGATAAAGTGCAAAAAGAGGAAGTTACAAAAGGAGAACGACAGACCAAAGTCCTTCTCCTTCCAATTATCCAGACATTAAGCAGAAGCTACATGGGAACTGCCCAGTCAACCAAGACTAGCAACTGAGCACCAACATCCACAGAATAGAAGATTAGGCTTGGCGCACCACACTCTTCATGCCACAGTACTTCTCCCTTAAGGGAGCACATACATCTGTCTAGGTGTTCAAATCTGAGGAACCGATAATAGGTGTTTCATAGAGCAAAAAGAGTCATTGCAAATTGGATTCCCACAGGATAGACCCTGGAGTGCCTCCCCAGGGAATTGGAAACAGAGCTAGAGGAGGGACAGCCAGAAGGAAAGGAGGCAGAAGAGAGGAATGAAGAGGAAGAAAACTCATAGAACAGAGGATGAGAAGTGGCTTTGGAAGGAAGTTCCCTGCCCGTGCCACCTTACTGTCAGAAAAACCTCAAAAAAGTCTCCTAGAGGAAATAAGCAGCATCCTATTGTTTATCATAAAAAGCAAAAGCTTTAATCCCACCCAAACCTGAGATAATGTAGGTACATTCTAACTCCAATATTCCCAGCTCCTCCAACAATATATTTATGCGCATGTCCAGTAATAACTAACAGAATGAAAAGAATCATCACAATGTTAGGACCAAGAGCTGGAACCTGAGTCTGACTTGCTTCTGACCAGTGTGTCATGGTTACACTTGGTCAGTTGGAAGTCCTTGCATTGCTTCAAGAGCTATGTGTAACGCTCAGCTAAACATGAGTTCTACTATCTAGGACTTGGTGTCTAAACTATAGATCAAACATCTATGATGGAGACTGGAGGAAACTGATCAAAATAGGCTGTTTGTGTGGTTATGTGTAGTCAGAAGTCAGGTGGAAGGAAGACTTCCTGGTTTCTTATTCCTTTTATTTTAATTCACAAAGGAAGTGTGGGAAGGGATGCATGGGATGAGAGGGGAAAAAATACAGGAATTGAAAACCTGAGGCAAACATGACATGTAGAGACACATCAGTGGTCATCTATGTTGACTATTTCCACCATCAGGCAGGCAATTAATTTCTAATGGTGGCCATCATAGCATAGGAAGTATTAAGGTCATGGGAAAAACAAATGTGAACCAAAAACCTATGTAGAAAATACACACACATTTTAAAAGGGAAGTTAATCAATTAAATAAGACAGCACTAAGTAGTACTACAATGGCTAACTGTTTTCAACCTAATCGAGCTGGTGGTTCCTTTGCTGTCAGGCATATTCTTTGAGATCTCAAGAGATGGGCCAAGGCTTACAAGAAAAAAAAAAGTCACCTGATGGAATCAACAGAAATCATATAACACAGGCTCAGAGTGACAAACATATTGTCCAAATCCCCTGTGGAAGTGTCTGAGTTGTATCTGAACTTGCTGTCTTCTTAAAAATTACATGAGGTGCTGGTTTATGTTAGCTTCTTGGTATGGTTTGAGAGAGCACTGGCATTAGAAGGATTATATGACATAGAGCATATCAAGCAACAAGCACAGTGACTGGCTCAGAGTAAATGCCCAATAATAATTGTTACCAACAAGAACATTTGAAACAATACCTGGGGAATTTTGAACATAGGAAGTCGTTTGGCCTACTTTGCTCTTAGTGCTTGTCTTTTCCTGTTTTCTCTTTCTTACCTTTCTTTTCTCTTAACTTGAGATACAAATGTGTAGCTTTCTCAAGTTCTCGAGACTTCTATCCTAGCCTCTAGTGCTTGTCATACTTCCTAAAATGGAGGAAATGATGAAATGATGAAAGTGTTTTTGTCTAACAAATAAGGAAGGCTCAACAGATGGTATACTTGAGATGACCTCTTTATAAAAAGAAACCCATCCGACGTATCCTCCAAATGAGAGTCTTGCTTTAGAACAGTCCTCTGGGAGGCCGTACACACATTCTCAATGTTGTTACCTTCGTTATAACTTTTTAAAAACAGTCCCCTTTTGTAATTGCTTTCAGAATATTTTCAGTGTCCAATGATGATACATTTTTGTGCTGTGAAGGTGCATTGAATTTTGAGAAGTAGCCAAAAGTCCATGAAAGCACAACTGATCAGTATGGAGTGTGAGCTATTTGGGTAGCACTGTTTTTATGCAAAAATGAGATGTAATTTGTAAAACATCAATACGATTTTCTTGCATGGGTTTTAAACATTTCAGAGGGAAAGTCCAGTGATATTTCAAAGAAATTCAGTATTTCTAGAATCGATACTGGTTTCTAAAATTACTCCTCTGAAGAACATCTATTTTGGCTGTTTAAACCTTTGTGTCTGGTTAAAAAATATACACACACACAGTCAGCATTCATCACTTTATGTCACTCCTAATAGACCCAGAGATGGTGACATTTCTCACATCTGTAATATACAAAGTAATAAAAAATGTGTGAAAAATTTAGCAATTATAAATGTTTGCTATGGAGTGGATCAAACTTCTTATTTTCATCAGCTCGAGATGTGCATTTTATATGTTGTGTGAGAAAGTACTTATGGCCTTATGGAAACCTCTTGGTCATAAAACTGGTTAACAATGCTTGCAAGACATGTGAAGGCAGATGGTGTTGAGAACAGCAAACTTCTGTTCCTGGGTATCCTATTAACAGAAACCTCTGTTAATCTAAATTTTTTGGTAGTGTAATGAAAAACTCCTACAATTACATTGACCACAAGGTTGTACGGGATAGTAAAATACTTTATGAACTATCAAAAGAAACAAAAAGTGTTTTCATTTTGTTTTGTTTTGTTTTGTTTTTTGAGACGGAGTCTCATTCTGTCATCCAGACTGAAGTGCAGTGTTGCCATCTCAGGTCACTGCAACCACTGCTTCTTGAGTTCAAGCAATTCCCCTGTCTCAGTCTCCTGAGTAGCTGTGATTACAGGCACCCACCACCACACCCGGCTAATTTTTGTATTTTTAGTAAGCCAATTTCTCCATATGCCAGGCTGGTCTCAAACTGCTGACCTCAAGTGATCTGCTCACCTCTGCCTTTCAAAGGGTTGGGATTCCAGGTATAGGCCACCACACCTGGCCAAAATGATGTTCTTTATAGTTGTGTGGTTGAATATTTTTTATTATAATTATATTCTTTCAAAATCACTAATTCATGTTGAAGATTCATGCACAGTATGTCCAGCAAATTATTATCATGGCACATGTTTCATGAACCATTCCATCCCACCAGGCAACCATAAAGGACCAAGAACATTGTCTCAAAGTCTCCAGTTGGCATATAGTTCTCCCCTTCTCTCCCATCACCTAACCAATTTCTGAGCCACTACGATGTGGTAGGTGTGTTCCTTATGTGAAACACATAAGATGTCACACATCTTTGTAACAACACTTTAGAGGTGAAGAAACTGAGCTCCAGAAAGTGTGAACCCTTTGCCTAAAGCCTCCTGCCACCTAAGCAATAGGGCAAGGACTTGAAGTCAGCGGGGTGTGAATACAAATCAAGACTTTACCAAAGGGCCCTAGTAACTCAAACTGGGTTGAGCAACAGTCGTGAACTGAACTCTGAAAAGGTTACAGAACAAGAGGAAGAAGCTTCAATATTACATAACCAATTGGTAAATTTCGTGACTGTTAGTGACGCATTTTGTGGACTCAAAATCCCTTTCCTCGCCCCTGCAGGTTGCATTATCCATGTGCTTTCGGGCAGCCTTAACTCCGGCTTTCTTCAGAATTGACATCATTAACCCACTCTATTAGGGTAAGCAGGGAAAGGCAAAATAACAAACCTAAAAAGATATTACCTCAATTGTTTATTCTCAAATGCTATATAATTCACACTAACACACTAAAATATTGCGACATTTTGCTTGACAACTTCCTTTAAACAATGAGAAGAATTCCTTCTGTCTTTTTCACTTATACGAACTATAATGTTCTTCTGCGTGTAGGTTTGTCTACAAGCAAAGAATTTGAGATTATTTGGAAAAGTACTTGGTTTCTTCATTTACTTTCACATGTGTGAAACTCAATTGACAATTTAAGTGGAGATTTTTTTAAACTCTGAAAATTGGTGTTTAATTTGAGAATCTCGCCAGCTTCCTCTGTTTATTATCATCCCTAATAATCTAGTGTCCCATTACAATGAAAAATTAAGGGTTGCCTCATCACAAAAGATAATGAGTAATAATACACGATTAATTGATCATTCTCAATATAGCTGAGAATAAAGAATGAATGAATGACATTATTGATTATAGGACATGTGTTTCTTTCCATATATTATTTACAATTCAGGCCCTCGAAATGACCATATATTTATCTTCTTAAAAAGTGATAAAATAGGCTAACAAAGATGACAGGGCTTAGACATAACTGAAGTAAGTAGGTAACTGTGAGGAAGTTTGCATTTTAGGAGGTGAAGCAGGAACTTCTAGTCATCAACACTTGGTTGAGTTTATGAGGGAAAAAAAACACAATGCTTAGTTACCTATATGATAAACATTCTCAATTTTAAAATAGTATCGAAATTCCTGGCTAGGCATGGTGGCTCACGCCTGTAATAGCAACACTTTGGGAGGCCAAGGTGGGCAGATCATCTGAGGTCAGGAGCTTGAGAGCAGCCTGGTCAACATGGTGAAACCCTGTCTCTACTAAAAACACAAAAATTAGCCAGGTGTCGTGGTTCACACCTGTAACCCCAGCTACTCAGGAGGCTGAGGCAGGAGAATCGCTTGAGCCCAGGAGGCAGAGGTTGTAGTGAGCTGAGACTGCACCACTGCACTCCAGCCTGGGCAACAGAACCAGACTCTGTCTCAAAAAAAAAAAAAAAAAAAAAATCAAAATGCTTGAATTTATCTAGGGCAGAGATAATTCCTAAGCCAGATGTTGTGTTGAATAAGAGGTAAACAAAACTTGTTTACAGAGCTTAGGAAATACCATAAAAGGGTAATAGTCAGCTAGGACCTTTTCACACGCACTTTCTTTCCTACCTGGTTGTGGACATGATGACAGCACTCATGTTAGACCATGGAGCAAACTTGAGGATGAAAGTTGTGCTTTAAGGATATAGAGGTAGAAAAATGGAAGGAGGTTGTATCCCTGATGACCACAGAGATCCAAAAACCCTGGATTGCTTATCACTAGACTTCCGTTAATGTGCGAGAAACCCACTTATTGAAGTCATTCTTATTTCAAGTCTCTGTTACTAGCACACACAAATTCCTAATGGATACTTGGAGTAAAATACTCAACACTGTCTAAATTTGAAAAGCAATGGGTCTTGTTGGTCTTAAGCTTTGATCTTCGGTGAAGTGCAGAATCCCCTGGGAGAAATAACATATTGAGTTTAAGGTCATTTCTGTAGAGCAGGTTTTGCAAAAAAAAGTTCAAAGGTAGAAACAGAAGACTTCAGAGTGAAGAAAAGGGTTTCAGAGCGGGCAGGGAGGGCGCATCCCATAAGCAACTAAAAAGATAATTAAATATCAGCTTATTTTAATATAAATGGTGGAGTGATAAAGAGACTTTACATTGAGATTTTCAGAAGATTCCAAAGCTACTGGAAAAAAAAAAGTGTTTCACCTTGGCAGGGGCAACCTGTGCTAAGTCAAGAGGAAAGCAATAGGTCCTATTCATTTGACATGTGTCTTCCTTGAATTTTAGAGTCATATTTCTCCCCCCAGCAATGGAGAATAACTAGGCAAGAAGGCTCCACGTGGGGGCACCTCCTTATCACCAGATATTCAGCCCCTCCCTGTCACATCCTTAAATTTTACTACGTTATTCTTATATCGATCAGCCCCTGCTGGTTTTAAGAGTCAGGGATTTTTCCAAAAATATTTTAATACCTTTCACTCTTCTTTCTCTTTGAAGTTTCAGCCATTATAATTCAGCTATTTCTTGGCTCATAAACTTGGCAAGGCTTTCTAGAAAAAAAAGTCATCTCACTGGCAGGGAGGTTTCTCGTATGCTGACAGTTTAGCTTATATGAAATTGCTGAGTAATAGGAAGGATCAAATAAGGATTCTAAGGGGAAAAGGAAGTGCAATGCCCTCCTTAAATGAATCCCAGAGACTGATTTTGCTTATCTAAGAAGATGAAGGGCCTTTCTTTTGAAGCAGCCTTCATTGACCTCTTGCTAAAACTGTTTATTCAATGTGATTTCTCCACTGGATGGAGAGTGGTCTTGTCTTCTTCCCCAAACCTTTCTGTAAGTGCCATTTCAAACATAATTCTGTACAGTCCTGTTGTGAGCTGCTTTCTCTAACCCCTCCGCTAAAGAACACAGCTGCAGGCTCAGGACCGCTTAGGAAGCCTCACACTCAAGCAGCCCTTCATCTCAAAACAAATCTCTTAAAAATATTCCTTGGAGCGCATCTTTGTAGACTGTTCTATTTGTGACATCTCATAAAGACCGAAAAGAGGAAGCTCTGTGTATCTCCAAAGAGTGCCCATCTTCATCTCTGCGTCTGAAGCACATGGAAGCTATTAATTAGTTAAGTCCTTGAGTACACAATGCAGAAGACAGCTGCCCTTGTTTTCTCCATACTAAATCCCTTTTCCATGCTTACTATAACTAAAAAAATCACAGGAAGTAAAAATGGTTCAAATTAAAAACACTCTCTTTCACACAACATCCTGTCCTGCTTAACAGTGCCATAATTCTACTGTACTGTAAACAATTAGATAGGGATATTGTAAAATTAGCTCCAATTTGCATAATAATGCTTTACTGTTATAATTTAGTGACTGCATTTGCACAAATTTAATAATAATTCAGCTTATATTTTTTGTTTTAATATATCTTATACAAATAATGTCAAATTTATAGATTACTAGGTTCCCAGAGCAAGCCAGATAAAGACATTGCATTTTTTGCAAGTTTAATATACCACATGATATGATAATTCTAGCCTTCTTAAATTAAAGGTCATCTCCTTTCCTGATTCTGGCTTTTTCCCCTTGTTTAAGGAAAACAGTTTTTGAGACTCCTAATGACTTGGAGCAAAGAAAATTATACCCATTATATACCTGATGACATCTAAAGCAGCTTAAAGTATTTTAAATGTACCTTTCCCCATTTTGTTTTCAAGGAACTATGGAATTTAATCCCCAAAACATTTTAAAAATCAGATTTCAAGTTTAAAATCAATCACATTTGGATTCTAAGCTGGTGGAGCAAATTGCATTAAAAGGTATTTTTATTGTATTTATGGTCACAGATGTTAATTCAATGGATCTAACCATTATTGTGTTTTGGATTTATAGTATAATTCCACCTGATGGAAACTGAATTGTCACATAAGCTCTACTACTCTTATCTGAGCTTTGTGCTCTCAGGGCCACTGGGTCAATGATGAAATCATTGCAAGTCCTGAATCAATGCTTTCCTTGAGGAAAATTTTAGTGATCATTGTTATAACAGGGCATCGCTTCTTCACAAATGAGACCAGCAGTAGTTTACTTGTAAACGTATTAGAAGGGTTATTAGTACATAGGGGTAAGTGACTTAGTTTGTCAAGGTAGTTAGTTAACTATTAAAAAGACTTTCTGACATTATTGGTTGTTAAACATGAATTGTTAAGAAAAACTATAAAAAGACATATTCTTGGTGGTACTTCAGAAATCCTTCATCTTGTTCAGAGCTTCTCCCTACAGCAGTGCAGGTTACTGGCTAAGGGAAGGACGAAATGGGAACTGAAGTTCAGCCTGCCCTTCTCTTGCCAACCTGGAGCTGCATAAGCCCAAAAGACGAAGTGTTTTTTCCACTTAGCACAAGGGTGATCCATAGGCTCGTGGCAGTTCTTATTCTGACTCTCCAGGTTGGTATAAATTTGATTTAGCTAAACAAAAGAACTACTTCCTTGGTTACCCCCCAGCACAGTTCCATAATTTCAAATAAAGGCCTTATGGGATATCAAGTAGAATCATTTAACTCAGAATGCTAATCTCACAACATGTACAGTAAAGGGGATTATGGAAACCATTTGTAGTAGCATCCAAGTCAATCTTGTTTCAATGTACATTTCTATCTCCTTTCTTACTCACAGTTTCTTTGAGAACTTGTGATTATATCTGTACCTGAAAAGTGGTGGATCAATGTGAACAACTGATCACAATAATTGGACCCGAATCTCATTTCCACACCACTTCCATCTGGTTTTATCAGCAGTTTTTCTATTATTTTGTTTTGTCTCAACTCTTAGATAAGTACTTCAATGGTACACTTTAGTTTTCCAAATAATCAGCCTATCCTTCAATCTTGCCCTCTCTGACTGAGGTTAGTTAACATGGACCAAACTGCGTCATTCATAGATTTGTCTAAGGGATTTATCGATAAAAAATTGTTTGGTCCCGATAAATTCTACACTTTATAAGAATCTGTTTGTACAATTATTTGCTATGTGAAAGCTTTATTTCCATGTATTCTGGTTTATTTAAAGGCATCTGGCACATTTAAATGAGCACATAGAAACACATGACAAATAAGTAGTTAATACAGATTTCAAGTCACAGAAGAAAAAAGGAGATAAGGTAATAAAAAAGTATACATGGTTTAGAACATAAATTTTTATTTTATATGTGAGTCTTGCACACAGCTATTTCACTAGTGGTCTGGAAAATATATATATTTGAATCAATCTATCTCTGACACATTTTTCTGTAATCAGCTTTGCAGTTTGCGAAACTTTCTCTTGAAGATTACTTCGTATTAGCCTCTCCAGGCCTCCGTATATAAACCCTCAGAGTGCAACTAAACATACTGTGCAGAAAGAACAAAGAATATGAATTTAGGTGCATGTATTATAAATACAATATTATATGTAAAAAATATCACTGAGGTTCTCCTTCAACTAAGCTTAGAATGCTAGCTGAATTTCTATTCTGAATTTTCTCTAATGAGCATTGATCAGTAGTTTTTCTTCTTAACAGTAATACCCCATGAAGAGGCAGCTCTAGCTGAAAGCCCTATAGGACTGATTTCAGGAGAAAATATAACTTTATCAGTGAATGCTAAAAAACTAGGCTTTTCTTCTATTACTGTTATACAGTATTAAAATTTTAAGTACCCATACAAAACAAGAAAGACTACATTCACTAATTTTGTAGGCCAGAGAAAAAGAGATCTCATGTGCTTTGCAGAAGCCTAGATAATAATTCTCAAACTTCAGTCCTAGAATTTCACAGTTTTATTTAAAAAATTTGTATACTCCCTGTATGATTTGCTTATATTTTTCCTTTTTGAAACAGCTCATTTTCAAAAAATAACTTAAATGTATTTTTTTAAATAAAGAAAATGTGTTACTGTTATAAAGGGACAGGTCACTGCACTTGCCCTGAAATAACTATAAAAATAAACATAATGAAAATAAACCAATCTTAGTAAATTCTAGCTAAGCAGTTTTGCTTGTCAAATGCTCTGACCCCAACCTTGCTCTTTGATAAAAAGAGAAAGAGAGAGACAGAGAGAGAAGTTTGGTGAAGACATTTAAACACCATCTGAGATTTTCTAAAGCTTGAAAGACGTTTGAAAGGAAATACATTCTTCATATGGAATTCAAAGTTATTTCATGTCAGGGCTCTCTAGCCCTTAGAATCCTCTCTAATGGTAGTAGGAACATGGGTCCCAAACTCTTGGAAACAGTAAATTGAGGTTGGTGCCATCGCTGTCTGCTTTTGTGCACACTTCTGACTCCAACTCTTTCCACTCTTTACCATGGGTACTTAATGGAATGGCCTTGAAGGTGAAGAACCAAAAAATAATCACTCAACCTATTTATTTACTTGCTCGGCAGACATGTAGGAAGTATGAACTAAGGGAAGCACCTTGCTAGCTGATACGATTGCAGAGATTCAGTCCTAGCCATTTAAGTGCCTAATCTAGTGGGGGACTCCTTCTTACCTAACATTTTAAGATTATAATTTTCCGAATAAGAAGAAAAAAGAGAAAAAATTTTGCATATCCTGAAATTGTTTTGTTAGGCATTTCTTCTTTCTAAAATATATATATATATATGCACAAATATAAACACATATAAATAATAAATATATATTTATATTATTAAATATATATTATGTAATATATAACATTTATATATTATATATTATATAATATAGCATTTATATATTGTATATTATATAATATAGCATTTATATAATATATACATAAATCATAAATAAAAATGTTTATCTCAGATGATCACTCACAATTCTTAATTATGGTTATCCTATTCTAACATAGCTATTAGAAATTTTTTCTGAAATGTGTTAACTGCTAATACATGGAACTACCCTCACAACCTGAATGGAAGAAAAAAAGCTGTCATATAAGTCTATGATACCAAAGCAATAACCTAACACTTTGGTTTGTAATTTGTAGAACACTGCCGTATGTATTGTCTCATTTGAGTCTCAAGAGGTTCAGATATAATTTAGAATCTCATTTTATAAGGTAAAGAAATTGCATATCCGAGAAATTGCTTGTTTGCTCATTTTCTCATGACTAGTAAATGGAACTAAGTTACAATCTTTTGGTTATTCTCTCACCAAAACATTCTCTCATCATGTATTGTATGGTGTATTGAGATACTCCTTCCTCTATTCAACTTTCTCCTCTGTTTCAGATCAGTATATGTCTACTGGGCACCTCATTTGTGTCAGGCACTGTGATTGATATGTAAGGATAAGATGAGTAACATGTCCCTAACACTATCTGCTTAGTTGGGATTCCCCCGGAAATCAATGTGTGAGGCCAAGTGCTTATGTGTCTTATATGCCATTCTTATTTGTGATCCTTGGGATTAGAAATGAAGAACACAGGGCAGTGAACTGGGGAAGGAGGAAGAGCAAGCCAAGGAAGTCTTATTCAGTTGGCCAACACCAAGTGCAACTGACTGCCAGATTCCTTAGAACCGTCCCTTAGAAGGCTGGGCACGGTGGCTCACGCCTGTAATCCCAGCACTTTGGGAGGCCGAGGTGAGCAGATCACGAGGTCAGGAGTTTGAGACCAACCTGGCCAACATGGTGAAACCCTGTCTCTACTAAAAATGCAAAAATTAGCTGGGCATGGTGACAGGCACCTGTAATCACAGCTACTCAGGAGGCTGAGGCAGGAGAATCGTTTGAATTCGGGAGGCAGAGGTTGCAGTGAACCGAGATCGCACCATTGCACTCCAGCCTAGGTGACAAGGCAAGACTCCGTCTCAAAAAAAAAAAAAAAAAAAAAAAAAAAAAGAACTGTCCCCTAGAAACTTTATAGTCTGTGTTTCAGGGCATTACATGGTGGTAGTTGAAAAGTTATAGAGAAAGGGCAACAAATTTATCTACCAACTGCTATTTTCCATTGGCTGAATGTGTGCTCCTTGGAGTATTAACTTCCTCACACTTTGGGGTTACCCATTTGTGAGCACATTGGGAGTCTGCCTTATTCCTTTTCTTTGTGTCACGGAATCCTCAGGGGGAAGAAAAGGGGATATGGAGTAGGCGTAAAGTGATACACTGTCAGGTGGTGCCCATAGAACTTGCAGGTAGTACCCCAGTGTGATGACAGAACAAAAATCAGAATGGATAAAGTGTGTCTGAGGTGGTACATGAAAGGAGCCGTGACATCATTCAGTGTGAAGGTTTCAACACTCGTCATCCATATTTCCAGTCTTCACAATGCCTATGAGGAATCTTTACAAGGGATCACTCAGGATCTCCAATCTTATACATTTCTGAACTGAAATTTGTCTCCTGCCCCTAAAAGTCAACTTTCCTCTAAAACAACAAATAGTAACAAAAAGACCTATCTTTACTATGAGAAAGGACAGTTCACTCTTACTATTATACAAAATATCCCATAATATAGATAGAAAATGGGACATTCAATGAACATGGACCTAGAAATAAAACTTAAGTCTAGTTTACTCAGTGACCTACCTAGGCACTAACATTCTCTGTATTAGGCATTGTGCTGATAGGTGCTAAGATACAAATGCTAATATCTTCTTGCCTTGGAGAACTGGCTGTCTCTATTGAATTTACTTGTAATTCACCTGGGGAGCTTTAAAAAGTCTGCTGACCCTAATGTCACCCCCAGAGACTCTGATTTAATTAGACTGGGGTGCAGCCTGGACTTTAGAATTTATGAAAATTCCCATGTGATTCTATTATGCAGGCAAGGTGTTGCAATCTATAACTCAGTGAAAATAGACTACAGTCTAGCCTAGAGGGTCTTATACATCAGTGCATCAGAAGCACCTGGTGAATTTGTTAGGCATGCTGATTTCCAGATTCAGAACCAGGATTATGAGTCACTAAGTCCAGAGAGGGTCACAGGAATCTGTGTATTTAACAAGCACTTTAAGAGAATCATGTATAAAGTGCCTGGACCTTGCTTTGAGAAACATTTCACATCTTAAGAGGTTAATGAAAACAGTGAAATGATTTTGAAAGAGAGCACAATGGTTGCTCATGGATTGAAAGATAGTATGGAGGGAGGGAAGCCGAATAAGTAGTTGAATAGAAGCCTCCATTGATTGTCTCCCCACCAAAGGAGCGCCAAACTGAACAAGCATCCACACCAAAAGCACCTTCACAAGAACCAAAAATCAGGTGAGTGATCACATTACCTAGTTATAACATCATATTAAGGAAAGAGGTGCTGAAGAGGGTAAGAAAGACCGTCTCAAATCGCCTACACCACTCCTTCCCCATCCCTGGCAGTGGCCACATGGCATGGAGAGAGAATCTATGTGTTTGGGGAAGGGAGAGGACAGTGACTGTGGGAGTTGCATTGGAACTCAGTGCCATCCTGTCACAGCAGAAAGCAATATGGGGCAGAACTCAGCTGGCACCCACGGAGGAAGCACTTAGACCAGCCTTAGTCAGAGGGGAATCACCCATCCTGGCAAGTCCTGCCACCTTGGCCTAAAGAGTCCTGGGGTCCTAAATAACCTTGAAAGGCAGTCTAGGCCACAAAGACAGAAATTCTTGGGTAAATCTTGGTGCTGTGCTGGGCTTCAAGCCAGTGGATTTGGAATGCACACAACCTGTGAAATACCAGGTGGGACAGTCAAGGAAGTGCCTGTGTCACCCCTCTCCCAACCCCAGGTAACACAGCTCACAGCTCTGGAAGAGACTCTTTCCCTCTGCTTGAGGAGAGGAGAGGGGAGAGTAAAGAGGAATTTGTGTTGCAACTTGAATACCAGCTTAGCCACAGTAGTACAGGGCACCAGGCAGAATTCTGAGGCCCCCAATTCCAGGCCCTAGCTCCCAGACGCCATTTCTAAACACAACCCTGGACCAGAAGGGAACTGCTACCTTGAAGAAAGGACCCAATCCTGGCAGGATTTATCACCTGCTGACTAAAGAGCGCTTAAGCCCTGAATAATCAGCAGTGGTAGCCAGGCAATACTCACCATGGCCTTGGTTGAGATTCAGAGCTGTGCTGTCTTCAGGTGTGACCCAGCACATTGCCAGCTATGTAGTGGCTATGAGGAGAGAATCCATTTGCTTGAGAAAAGCAGAGGGAAGAGTAAAGAAACTGTCTTGAAGCTTAGGTACCAGCTCAGCCACAATAGGGTAGCACACCAAGCAGGTTGCAGGGGTTCCCAGATCTAGGTCTTGGCTCCTAGATAGTATTTCTGGACTTGAACTGGGCCAGAGGAGATCTCACTGCCTTGAAGGGAGAGACTCAGAACTGGCAGCATTCACCATAATCTGTCTGAAGAGCCCTTGGGCCTTGAGTGAACGTTGGCAGTTGCCAGGTAGAACCTGCCACTGGCCTAGGGTGTTGGTGACATGGGGAGAGACTCTGCTTGAGGAAATGGGTGAGAAGTGTAGAAAGGACTTTGTCTTGCTGCTTGGATGCCAGCTCAGTTGCAGTAGAATAGAGTACCTGGTAGATTCAAAAGGATTTCAACTCCAGGCCTTGGCTCCCGGACAGAATCTACAAACCCCCCTGGGGTTGGGGGGAACTTGCTACCCCGAAGGGAAAGACACAAGCCCTTGGGCCTTTAGTGAACATAGGTGGTAGCCAGGCAGTGGTCACTATGGGCCTTGGGCAAGACTCAGTGCTGTGCTGGCTTCAGGTCTGACCCAGCACAGTCCCAGTGGTAGTGGTGACAGTGGTGCTTCTATCACCCCTCCCCTAGCTCCAGGCAGCTCAGCACATAGAGAGAGACTCCATTTATTTGGGGGAATGTAAGGGAAGAGAACAAGAGTCTCTGCCAGGTAATCCAGAGAATTCTCCTGGAACTTGCCTAAGATCACCAAGGTGATACCTCTATGAATCTCCAAGAGCCAAAGCATTACTGGGCATAGGGTACACTCTAAAGTAGATAGGGCTATGGAGACCAAAAACTTAGAATTCCAGGAATACCTGGAAAGCCCTCCTAAGAAGGTTGGGTACAAACAAGCTTAGACTGCAAAGTCTATAATAAATATCTAATTCTTCAACGCCCAGAAACTGAGGAACATCCACAAGCATCAACACCATCCAGGAAAACATTACCTCACCAAAGAAACTAAATAATGTACCAGTAACCAATCCTGGAGAAGCAGAGATTTGCAAACTTTCAGACAGAGAATTCTAAATAGTTGTTTAGAGGAAGCTCAATGAAATTCAAGGTACGGTGGAGAAGGAATTCAGAATCCTGTCAGATACACTTAACAAAGAAATTGAAATAATTTAAAAGAATCAAGCAGAAGTTTTGGAGCTGAAAAATGCAATTGACATATGGAAGAATGCATCACAATCTCCTAACAGCAGAATTGATGAAGCAGAAGAAAGAATTAGTGAACTCGAAGACAGGCTATTTGAAAATACACAGTCAGAGGAAACAAAAGAAAAAAGAATAGAAAAGAGTGAAACATGCTTACAACATCTGCAAAATTGCTTTAAAAGGAAATTCAGAAAGCAACGCTATTTACAATAGCTGCAAAGAAAATAAAACACCTAGGAATAATCGTAACCAAAGAAGGGAAAGACCTCTACAATGAGAACTATAAAACTTTGATACAAGAAATTGAAGAGGACACAAAACAAATGGAAAGATATTCCATGTTCATGGATTGGAAGACTCAATATTGTTAAAATGTGCATACTACCCAGAGCAACCTACAGATTCAATGCAATCTCCCTCAAAATATCAATGATATTCTTTATAGCAATAGAAGAAAAAAATCCAAAAACTTATATGGAACCACAAAAGACTTGGAATAGCCAAAGCTATCCTGAACAAAAAGAACAAAACTGGAGGAATCACATTATTGGAATTCAAATTACACCACAGAGAAATAGTAACCAAAACAATATGTACTGCCATAAAAACAGACACACAGACCAATGAAACAGAATAGATAACCCAGAAATAGATCCATATATCCACAGTGAACTCATTTTTGACAAAGATCCAGGAACATATATTTGGGAAAGAATAGTGTCTTTAATAAATTGTACTGGGAAAACTGGATATTCATGTGCAGAAGAATGAAACTAGATCTCTATCTCTCACTAGATACAAAAATCAAATAAAAATGGATTAAAGGCTTAAATCTAAGACTTCAAACTATGAAACTAAGAGAAAGCATTGGGGAAACTTTCTAGGACACTGGACTGGGCAAAGATTTCTTGAGTAATACCCCATAAGCACAGGCAACCAAAGGAAAAATAGAAAAATAGGATCACATAAAGTTAAAAAGCTTTTGTACAGCAATAGAAACAACCAACAAAGTGAAAAGACAACACACAGAATGGGAGAAAATATTTGCACACTATCCATTTGCCAAGCAATTCATAACCTGAATATTAAACATGCTCAAACAATTCAATAGGAAAAACATTTACTAATCCGATTTAAAAATGGGCAAAAGATCTGAGTACACATTTCTTAAAAGAAGACATACAAATGGCAAACAGGTATATGAAAAGGTGCTCAACATCACCGATAATCAGAGAAATGCAAATTAAAACTCCAATGAGCTATCTTCTTACCCCATTTAAAATGACTTGTATCCAAAAGAGAGGCAACAACAGATGCTGGCAAGGATGTGGAGCAAAGGGAACCTTCATATACATTGCTGGCAGGAATGTAAATTAGTGCAACCACCATGGAAAACAGTTTTGAGGTTACTCAAAAAAACAGAAAAAGAACAATCAGGTGATCCAGCATTTCCATGGCTAGGTATACAGCCCAGAAGCAAGGAAATCTCAGCATGTTGAAGAGATAGCTGAACTTCCATGTTCATTCCAGCACTATTCACAACAGCCAAGATTTGGAAACAGCCTAAGTGTCCATCAACAGATGAATGGATAAAAAAATATGATATATACACACACACACACACACACACACACACACACACACACACACACAATGGAGTACTATTCAGCCATCAGAATGAATGAGATACTGTCATTTACAGCAACATGGATAGAACTGGAGGTGATTATGTTAAGTGAAACTAACCTAGGCACATAGAGATAAACTTCATCTCTTTTCACTTATTTGTCGAGATAGAGAGTAGAATGATAGTTACCAGAGGCTGGGAAAGGTAGTGGGGTTAAGGGGAAGGGGGATTGGTTAATAAGTACAAAAATATAGACAGAATGAATAAGATCTAGTATTTGATAGCACAACAGGGTTTCTACAGTCAACAATAATTTACTGCGCCTTTTAAAATAACTAAAAGAATATAATTGGATTGTTTGTAACACAAAGAAAGGATAAATGCTTGTGGTGATGGATACTGCATTTACTCTGATGTGATTGTTACACCTTGTATGCCTGTATCAAAATATGTTATGTATCCCTCCACAAAAATTAAAATTAAAACTAGAATGAGGAAATATTAAGATTATTCTAATGACAGGGTCCAAAGAGGATTTTTTTTAAAAAGATGTTAGAGATGGTTCCTCACAGAGAGGAAGTATGTTATATGGTGACCAGCTGTTCTTTATCTTCTCCAGGACAGATGAAGAGGAAAGGCTTTTAAACTGTAGCATGTGGGTTTTAGGTTATGAGCAGAGAAGAATTCCTGGCAGTGAGAGTTGTTAAGCATTGATTTAGGTTATTAAGAAAGGCTGTGAAATTTTTTTCTCCGAAGGTTTTCAAAACCAGTATAGATTTTCATCTATCTGGGCTGGCTAAGGTATTATCCTATCCAAAGGCAGATGGAATAGGGTAGATAATTCTTTAAGCCCTTGAATGGCTTAGGACTGATGGATTTGTAACTTACAGAATGAAAGTTAAATGTGAGTGCAGAGGGACTTCCAGAATGGTGAGTGAGGAGCCAGAGGATTCTCTTCTCAGTAAAATAACTATTTAATTGATAAAAATTATAAAAAGTCATTTAAACATCTCTGGACATTGTCATGAGGTCATACAGCAAATGGAGAAGTACTCATTCAAGAAAATCCATTGAGCAGTAAAAACACCAAGAGTCTGTGACATTTGAGTCATAACCTTTGCCTCTAGCCCAGCTCTGTGTTTAGGAAACTATTTTCTGGGTGTCCCACTCTGTGTAGGTGCAGCCAAGAAGATGAAGAAGTGAGAGTAGAGAGGAGAAGGGCTCCCTCATCCCTAGGCTCCCAGTCCAGCGCTATCTTTTCACCCTGCCCACCCTTTGGGCCCTTTGTTGCAAAAGCTCTATATAGGACAGGAGTGGCTGAAAGGACTAAGACTCCCATCCACCACCAGCCCCTACTCCCAGGGCAGAAGTGCTAACCCAGGAATGGCAGACTGAGAATGTATGTGCCCCTATCACTCATGCCCTAGCAATGTGGAAGTTCTGTGCTTAGATGGATAAGCTGAGATCAGGGGCTACCACCTCCTATTCCAGCACCCACCGGTAGAGCAAGGGTGTCAATCCAGGAGAGGTGAGCCACCATCCCTGCTCCCAGCTCCTATGCTGGGAGATTGTGCACAGTGGGAGAGGCAGGCTGTAAACAGCTCAGTTGGAGGGAACTGAGTTTATTTGAAACAGAATATGGGAATTCCAGGTCTAAGGGAGTTGAAAACAATGGAAATATTGGTGGAAAGCAATTATGAGGGTGTTGGTAGCTCCATGATACTGAGAGCAACAAGTGAAAAAGCAAAACAGCCAGAAGTCTAATAGACAGAACAACAGAAAGAAACAGCTAAGAATACTCCTCTGGATTCACAGTCGGCCCTGTGGATCAGAAAGGGCTGTGCGTACGTGTTAGGGACCTACTCAAGAGCAATCAGAAAAGGACTTGGACAGACTTGAAATCACTCCCAAAACTGCAAACACGTCTATCATCAACATCGGGCAGAAGATTCACTGGCACAAGGGTTTTAAGCACACCTCTTCCTGAGCACTGGCTGAATGATAAGCTACCCTGACCCAAAAATAATTCCTAGGAATTGAGGGTTAAAAATGAAAGCACATGCATCCCTGGCAGTTTGGAAGATGGTGTGCACACTCAAAGTGGTGCCCTCTTAGAGGCAATTAGAAACAAGAACTTCAAAGCTACTAGTCCCTGGGCTGATTGTGGGCAAAACTACCACCCTCTTGAATTGTAATAGCAGCCCCCAAGTCACACACACATACAATCAATAATAAGGGATAAAAGTCTAACAGAGCTTGATTTTGACTAATTAGTATCTTCCTTTGACCAATAAGTAGCTTATGGTGACTCAGGGGCAACCCCTAGGAAACCAGGCTAAAAGGTAAAAAACAAGGGGAAAATAATCTGAGCTGAAATATGAGAGGCTACACATTACATGGAAAACAGGCCCCACAGAATTAGTTCAGCCAAGTCACCAAACAAAAAAATGATCAAGCAAACATCAGCACCCCAGGGGATATTCATATCCAAGTTTGCTTCAAGATATTCTCCAAAATGTCCAGTTTTCAACAAAAAATTATGAGACATGCACAGAAGCAGAAAAGAATGACAGATAAACAGGAAACATACTAGGCAATAGAAACTGTCTTTAAGGGACCAATATGTTGGATTTAGTAGACAGAGACTTCAAAGCATTTATTAAAAATATGTTCAAAGAACTAAAGAAAATCATATCTAAAGGATCAAAGGAAACCTGATGACAATGTTTTATCAAATAGAGCCTATCGATGAAGAGATAGAAAGGCTTAAAAAGAATAACCAAATGGAAATTCTGAAGTTGAAAAGTACTATAACTAAAATGAAAAATTCACTAGAGGTGCTCAACATGAGGGGAGAAGAATAAGCAAACGCAAACTTAGTTCAATAGAGAGGACCTTCCACCTCCTTTAGAATTAAGAACAGAGAGAAAAAAGAATGGAGGAAAAAAAAAACCCACAAAAACCAAACACCAGTATCTCAGAGAAACCTGGTACACCATTAACCAAGGAACATGTGTATAGTGGGAGTATCCAAAAGAAAATAGAGAAAAAAAGAAGTGATAAAAGTATTTGAGGAAATTGTCCAGGTGTGGTGGCTCATGCCTGTAATCCCAGCACTTTGGGAGGCCGAGGATCACTTGAGGTCAGGCGTTTGAGAACAGCCTGGCAAAAATGGGGAAACCTCATCTCCACTAAAAAATACTAAAAATACAAAAATTAGCCAGGTGTGGTGGTGAGCACCTGTAGTCTCAGTTACTTGGGAGGCTGAAGCAGGAGAATCACTTGAACCTGTGAGGAGGAGGTTGCAGTGAGCCGAGATGGCACCTCTGTGCTCCAGCCTGGGTGACAGAGCAAGACTCTGACTCAAAAAAAGAAAGAAGGAATGGCTGAAAACTTCCTAATTTAATGATAGCCACTAATCTATACACCCAGCAAGCTCAACCAACTCCAAGTGGGACAAACACACACAAATCTACAGACATGTCATAATCAAAAGGTTGAAAGCCAAATATAAATAGAAAAGCTTGAAAGCAGTAACAAAAAAAAGATTCATCATGCACAAGGGAACCCCAGTAAGATAAACAATTAACTTCTCATCAGAAACAATGGAGGTGGCCGGGCGCGGTGGCTCAAGCCTGTAATCCCAGCACTTTGGGAGGCCGAGACGGGCGGATCACGAGGTCAGGAGATTGAGACCATCCTGGCTAACATGGTGAAACCCCGTCTCTACTAAAAATTACAAAAAACTAGCTGGGTGAGGTGGCAGGCGCCTGTAGTCCCAGCTACTCGGGAGGCTGAGGCAGGAGAATGGCATAAACCCGGGAGGCAGAGCTTGCAGTGAGCTGAGATCCGGCCACTGCACTCCAGCCCGGGCAATTGAGCGAGACTCCGTCTCAAAAAAAAAAAAAAAAAAAAAAAAAGACACAATGGAGGTAAGAAATCAGCAGGACAGTATATTGAAAATGTGAGTGTGCAACTGGGGTCTGGACTTTGTGGACATGATTCCCCAATTACCTTATGCCATTTATTTGTTTTTCTCTCTTTATTCTGTACATTATCTTCATCATTCCCCACACTAGTGTCTCCTGACAGTTTCTGAATCTTGGAGAGGAAAATATTTCGCTCTTCAGAACAGATTCATCAAAGTTTCAAAAATAGTTTTGGACCTTCCACCTCCTCTAGGATTAAGGATGTATCTTTGATTCTTATCTAAATAAAGAAGATAAAAATTTTCAAAGAATATTATCTTGTTTTTAGCTTGAGAGAATAAATGTCTCTGTTGGACATCTGCTGTTTTTACTTTCTCTGCATCTCTTCCTTTTTCTTAAGATGGTACACCTTGGTGACATTTTGGGGAAACATGCCTTCCTTCTTCTCAGTCCATGTGGCTTATCTGCGACTGATCTAAACTTCTGGCTCTATGTAAGCATATGACAGAAATGGACTCAATCAGAGATTTTCATTACTCTGTCCATACTTACAGGTTCAGAGATGAACACATAACCCATGCCATACTGATGTGACTCAATTTGGGGAGTGTGGTTAGAATAATTTTGAAGAAGAAAACATTTCTTTTTTTAAGAAAAAATATTATGAATGGAAAATTTATAGTGATATGTGTTTATGGGGTACAAAGTGATGTTATGATTTATAAATACAATATGACATAATGAAATCAAGCTAATTAATCTATCCATAACCTCAAATATTCTTTTTGTGGTAAGAACATGTGAAATTTACTCTCTTAGCGTTTTTGAAATGTACAATACATTATTATTAACTATAGTCACAACACTGTGTGTGATAGATCTTCAAAATAAAAAATATTATTTCTCCTCTCTGAGATTTTCTGCCCATTGGCCATCATCTCATTCTCCCTACCCCCAGGAGATGACATTCATGAGGGTTACTCAGCCGGTAAGATAAAATGCTGAGGGTGTCATGGGCTGTACCAGGAGGAGCAAGCCCCCTGAAATGTAGGCTAACACAGGAAAAAATAGAACGGAGAGACCAAGAGACAGAAACCTTGTCCTCGTGGCCTCGAGCCCATAATTTCTCTGTGACCAATGCCACTCCAATTTTGATTAAATGAACAATACATCCTTTTTTGCGTATCAAGTTTGAGTTGGGTTACTATTAATCACAAGTAAAAGAGTAATGAATAATGATATTTTCTTCTACACTTTTCAATTACTTGAGTCTGTGTTCATTTTACGAGTAAAAATAAAATAAAATAAAAATTAAAAAAACTTTCTATAAGAAACAAAACAGAAATAGGTACAAAGACTAAAAAATAACTCAAGATGATATCTTAAAAAGCCATTCTCTCGTTTTGGGGATTTCTAGTTTTAAAACTGGTGTAACTTCAATAATGAATTCAAGAAACTGATGCCAATTTGGTCTTCTAACAGCTCATGTGTTGGCCAATGCCCAGTAGGTGATGTCCATCTTTGTGTGAACACATCCATTGTTAGTGTGCCTATTTCCTGTTCACCATCTAGGCCTGGAGAGGTTGTGGAGGTTAGGGTGGAGGGCAGGGTGGACAGAGGTGGTTAGCAAGAGAACCCAGAACATTAACTCAGGGCCTTGTTGAGCTATGTAGGACATACTAAAAGATCCAAGGAGGCCACATTTAAAAATAGCATAATGAAATTAGTACACTGCAGTCTGCCCTGAGGAGCAGACATGACCTGACTTGATGAAGTTTCACTTGCAAAATGGATTTTATTTTTAGGGCATTCTATCTGGGATAACAATGGCTCTGCTGATAGGAAGGTAGTGGGTATAGTTTGTCTTCGAGGCTGGCACTTACGCTTGAAAAGAACAAAATAGCATATTTAAACTGTCAAGCCCTAATTGTTTCATTAGATGGTGGTGGTCTTTGACAAAAGGAGCCGGCTAACTGCTGAAAGCAAGAATGATGAGCAGTAATTCTGGCAGGGCACTGGGGCGCTGCACTAGTTACCTCTCCTCCTTTGTTTCTTCCCAGTTCATCTCTGTTACAAGAGGAAGTCTCATTTTCTAATGTAATGACTGCTATTAAAATCAGTTAAAAGTCTTTCATGAGCTCTGTGGTATATCTTCTACGTATTTTTAGATATGAATGAGCTTCGGAGGCAAGTTCTAGCATTTGTATTCATCTATTGGGGTCTCTAGCATCCAGTTTAATATCAATTATACTAATGAAGGATATTAATATAGGACTTTGAACCCAGCAGGATCTTAAAGTGATTTACACATTTTATACATTACGGATGAAATGTTTTGTTTACCACTAACTTGAGCCATCTCACTTTTGACAGTAAATACCACACCACCACCAACTGCCTCTCCTATGCAGAAAAAGGAGACCCTCCCGTCCGACAGAAATGAAAGAGGACTTTTTGGTAGGCAAAAGGCAAGAACTCAGCTTAATATCTTGACGGGGCACAGTAGAGGAAGCCCCGGGCTAGGCATTTATGGTAAATAAAGCAGCTTCCACAAATTAATTTTATAAAGCATTTCTGCTCTTCCCTCTAACGCTGCACATCTGTGAGGTATCAGGGGAGAGACAGAATGGGGGGTGCGGAGGGAGAGTTCTGATTTATTTCTTGCTGCTCAGTGGAAGAAAGACCCACAGCATGTTTTCCATTTACACACATTTGAGAATTTAAAGGCTGCTTAGAATGAGAGGGTGGTTATATTTCATCAAGAGACATCATAAAAGCTTTCTCCAGTCTGAAACACAAAAAAATTAGATCCCATAGATAGCTATTTTTTCTCAGGTACAAGGAACCAAATGTGATTAATGCCTTTCTCAAGGGCCCCAGCCTGCCTTTCCCCATCCAGAGAGGGCTCACAGAGGGATTCTTCCAGCAGCCCCAGGCCTCTGTTCTTGGCAGGGCAGGAGGGAGACTCCTCCGCTGGGTGGGCTGTGTGGGACCTCTGCTGTGGAGGCTGCCCCTCTAAGTTCAGAAAGCTGATTTATCTTTGATTCAGGTTTTTAAATTAGCCTTGTTTAAAACCATCTATCTTTTTCCAAGGGCAGCTTTGCTTTTAGCCAAGCCTCACATTACGTACTGTATATAAATTTCCACTGAGTTGTTTCCCAGATTCTAGAGTCTGAAATGTTGAAGCCCAAGTTTATCATCATTCAGGCCAAGCTGGAGAAAGCTTGTCCTTGTCAGACATTGGTTCTGAGCCTGAATGTGCCGTCTACTATTTAAGTTCTTGCTCAACATTAAATGATGATTTTGTTGGGGAAATGCTCATCATTTAAACCCACCCTGCCATGACTTCGATGTGGATAGATAAAGAATCTTAATAATTTAAAAACCTCATTAAGTGAAAAGAAACCAGTCCTAGGAATGTAGAAAGTGACTCCCTGAACTTAACTAAAATCTGATTTGGAACGATGGTACTTGCAGCTTTTTTTTTTTGACTATCCTGGTGAAGATGTGCTGCAAAATCCAAGGATTCCTTCAGAATCCAAGGGAGATTCATCAAGAAGGAAACAGCAACTTGGATGCAGCCTGTGGGTTAGAGAATTAACAGGCAGAAACTGACCATATCAGGTAGAAGAAGGGCAACTGTCAGGGTGTGGCAAAACACGTTTCCAGCGCAGTCTTTTTACCAGTATGGACAGGACTTCAGCTGCTGCTTTCAGCGTGTGCTGACACAGGGCTTCCCTTACTCCCCTGACTCATGGCCATTTCCACAGGCTTAGCCTCCGCCCAGCATGCTCCGTTGAAATGAAAAATGGTCAAAAGCTGGAGATGGGACCTTTGCCATTAGGGACCATCGATGAGAGGGAAATACAGTCTCATTTTCAAAGTTTGATTTGTTCTGACACAGGTAGGAATACATTTCCATGCTCTAATTTGGCAATCTGGTTTCCTAAGTAATAAAGTAAGCAAAACCTCTAAAGATTATTTAACATGTCTAAAGGCATATGAATGTGTATAAAGACATATTAAAAATCATGTCTATAATTTTCCAACAATATATAAATATTGTATAGATCAAGGGAAAAAGGGATTTAATTATTACAACATGATTTAGCTCTGAAAAAAATCTTAGAAATTGTATATTGCATATATTCCCAGTTTTCTTTCTTTTGTAAATGCAAACAAATAGCCTGGAAACCTGGAAGCTATAGTAAGTAACCTAGTCATGCATATTGAAGCAAAACTGCTTCATCTAGGGTTAAATTAAAATATATTTTTAAAAAGTTTCTTCTAGGTCTAATTATTGATCAAAATTGCCATCTGCAGGTTAATAAGTGCACTTAACTCTTTCCTATCTATTTTTTTCACTCTGAAAAATTAGTGGTCACATTGTCTTCATGGATTGTTGTGTTATCCATAGGAATTAACTGAATGTTAAATAAACACTTTGCATAGTAACTTCTCTAAGTTTAAGGAGAGTTATCATCAAGCCATTAACAATAACTCACATTCCAGTAGAATCACCAAATTGTAATCTTGGTTGTAAGTTGAATTAGGAATCTGCCATCATGGAGCCTTTGGATAGACTTCATGAGACTATCTCAGAATATGTGTGGGATTATAGAAAGATAGGGCTGGAAATGAATTTAAGGGCATCTAACTAAACAGAAGGGGAGACAGGCCTAGTGAGGTTAAGCTGGTAAGTCCTTAGAGATGGAGATGGCCTCCATTTATCCATTTGTAACTAGAGACCTTCAAAGACCATCTAGCAGCATTAGTATAAAAGGTAAAAAACCGCCCGCGCGGTGGCTCAAGCCTGTAATCCCAGCACTTTGGGAGGCCGAGACGGGCGGATCACGAGGTCAGAAGATCGAGACCATCCTGGCTAACACAGTGAAACCCCATCTCTACTAAAAAATACAAAAGACTAGCCGGGCGAGGTGGCGGCGCCTGTAGTCCCAGCTACTGGGGAGGCTGAGGCAGGAGAATGGCGTAAACCTGGGAGGCGGAGCTTGAAGTGAGCTGAGATCCGGCCACTGCACTCCAGTCCCGGCGACAGAGCGAGACTCCGTCTCAAAAAAAAAAAAAAAAAAAAAGGTAAAAATGATCTTAGAATTCTGTTGTTATTTTTGTGATTAAAAAAACATCCCTCAGAGTTTCTTTAGGGAAATGAGGGATCGAGCTTAGTAACCAGGGTCTTGTGGTCATTTTTAAATGTTATCTTTTACAAATACTCAAATACAAAACCCAAATTTCTGCCCCAAGTGGGAGCAGAACAGTGCAAGAAAGAGAGTCCACTCAAAATCCTTCTGCGTCTGCCACAGCCCTAATCTTTCCAAAGAAATGTGAACCTAGAGGAGCTCTAAGGTACCTTTCAACCCAGAGGTCTGAGATTCCACCATAAAGCATGTATGTGGGGAGCTGCTATTTACCGAAATGCTTAACTTACAGTTCACATATATAACATTCTTCCTCTCAGTCCTTGCTGCTCATCCATTACATCTCCAACTCTTGCATTTATTCACCTAGAGCATCAATCTCTTATTCTTGTGGACAGTTAATGAGAGATCAAAATAATTTGGCCAGCATTGGAAAATACAAAATACATTCAAGACTTTCATAACAGGATTGTTATAAAACGGCATAGCATAACTACTAAGACTCAGATAAAGAAAAAAAAAAAAATCTACAAACATTGGAATTTTCTTATGCCTTAATGCATTTACATGTAATAATAGTATATGTAAAATATTAATGCTTTTAAACTCACACTAGGTCAGCCTGACCTAGCAGTATCCCTGACATTACTGAAAAAAATAAAATCTGGCATATCTGCATGATACTGGTTAACTCCATGGGTACTGGGATGAAGGAACATTTAGAAAATATGGCTCAACTGACCATGACCCATAAGAGTTGAATAATTTTTGATGTAGACAATAGGGTAATGATTCCAGGGTAGGATGAATCTCATAATAAAGGGGCACTCTAATTTTGTGCTGGGGGAACAAGACATTAGACACTATTGAATAAACTGCCTAGGGAGAATTTAAGTGATATTATAATTTTTACGCTACAACCTCAGATCTCTCTCTAAAACTCTACTCTCCGTTATCAACTCCCCTTTTGTACTAGACATCAATAATGAGAAATCGCACTGCCACCTCAACTGTAATATCTCTTCAATAAAATTTCTCTTGCCTTTGAGCTCTGTTTTTTAATTTTCCTGTATTTGATAAAGATCTTCTCTAGGTTACCCAGGTTTGAAATGCTGGAGCTACCTGTGACTCATACATCTGTTTTACTAATGAAACCTGGATTTTGTCTAAGAACTGACTTGTTATTCTTTACTCATCTTTTGATGATGTTATTGTTATTTGACTTAATTCATTGTTCAACTTTCCTCTGGGTTTTATTAATACATTCAGTTTCAGTTCAAGACTTTTTTTCATGCAGTTTTGCCAGATTTATGCCCTTGCTCTTCCTCTTCTCTAACCTTCAACAATGGCTAATTTCTACCAAAAGACACCAGTAATTGTTGCCTGCCTTATGATGTTTGATATTGTGTGCACACAATATACTCTTCCTGCTGAAATATAAGCTCCTAGAGTGCAGAAACTTGCTCTTGTGTTTGTTCTAAATTTCCTGCAGAATCTGGATTGTGCTGGAAAAGTAATAGGTATGCTAAAACAGTATGTGTTAAATGATTTCACATAAATGGAAGCTAGCAAAAACATAATTTATTATTTTCACGAAAATGATCTTCATGTTTAGTTTCAGAAAATTTAGGGTGGTGGATCACACATGTAAAAATGTGTTTGAACTTTGGATTTTTTTTGTTTTTGTAATATCTTGAAATCTTTTGGCATTTTGGCCACTCCAAATGTGGGTATTATTTAGGTCATGTCAGATTACATGTTGAGTGGCCAGAAAGATTCCTGACGAAAATTGGAAAACAGTAAAAATGCAGATGTTTTAAAATGTTCTCCTATTCCATGCTGTATTGAGGTTGTCTTCTATAACTGATTATGTACATTAACAAAAATAGCTTTATCAACATTTTAGAAAGAAACTCAGTTCAGTGGCGTAGATATCATCCAAAAAAAAAAAGAAGATGAGCAATGATGCGTTCGATTCACAATAAATCTCTGTGAGACTTTGAATTTTAGGCAATAGCTGTATTTATTTTTATTGTATTTTTTATGAGGAGTCTTTGGAAAAGCTTATGTTCCATGATCTGATGTTTATGGTCAGTTCAATCTTCCTTTGAAGATGAGCTACACCCATAAAATAAGCGGTGACTCATCCAAATGCTTATGACTACATGATGCTCATTTGTAAGGTTCAAATCTTTACAACCTTATGGACACACCTCTTTTTGACAAGCCTGAGATGCCTGGACTCGGTAGGGATGTAAGTATGTGTCACTACAGGCTCAGGAATGAGCATGCTCTTCCATTATCCAGGCTGACCTCAGTGTCTCTGGCTATATAAACTAGTCTGTCTTCTCTGAATATTAATCATGTTGGCTTTAAACTTGGGAGTCTTTTAAAAGAGAAGCTTCCCACTCCTCAACAATAACAAACAGTTTAACATTGTGTTTAGCAACTTGTCAGCTACTCCATCTCTGTCAAAGGCATTTCTTTGGTGATTATATCTCAATCATGACTGGGCCAGTTTGTGATCTGCATTATAGAAAAATGAGGTATCCATAAAACAATTTAATAGCATTTCTTAATGTAATGAAGAAATAAAAGTGTGAAGGGAGAGAGAAGAAGAGAGAGAAGGAAAAAGTGGAGAACAGCAATTGTAACTAACACTCCTTGGACTCTGCTTTCCAGAAACTTCCAAGAGCTTTCTTGGATTGACTCATTAATCCTTATGAAAACCCTTATTAGCTAATAGTAGTATTTTGATTTTTTTTTCTGATAAAGAAACGGAGGGATAATATTAAGTACAGATTTAAGACTTGAACCCAGGCAGTCTGACATCAGAACCCAAGTTTTCAACTTTTATGGCATATTTCTCTTCTACATAACAATTGCTGACTGCTCTTGGAAAAGAGTAAGTTAACTTTAAAAATCATCATAACATAAAATAAGTTGGGTTTTGAATTTTCTATTTGTTTAGGCATAGTTGCACAAAATGCCTAGACCGTCTATTGAATGTTGAACTATTTCACCAGTCACTTGATCTTGAATCTATGAAGTGCAGCTCTCTGTTTTGTTAATGGTGGGTAGAATGATCTGACAAAAGGTTTTCACAAACTGCAGAGACAATAAGCATCATTTCAGATCTCATAATGGCTAAGAAATGCATCTGTTTCTTAAATCCAGTTGGCTTCTTTTCATTGTCTTATTCTTAATCACTTTCTCAATTTTATTTTAGAGTTTCATGCAGATGTGCCCCAGACTTTGTAAATGTCAAAGCATTAGCCAGCAAATATTAATTGATTAAATGTTCACTTCCCCTCCTGATGTATGTGTCTAGAGAACAGGGTCTTGTGGACACTTTACTGAGGGTAGATTGGTAGAATTGGCCGTTCAGCCAAAAGTAAAGCATATAGCATAAATATGAAGTGTAATGATGTTTTATCTATAGACTATTGAAAAAGATAGTTTGGTTTTAATAGTCAATATTTACATAAAGTTGGCAGAGCAAAAATTGAAATTAAATTAAAATTATAGATTAGAAGCTTTCACCTGGTATGAAATTACTTCCAGTCTCACTAAGTTGAATACCCCATCAAGGATGGTAGGAACTGGCTGTGGTGTTTAGCATCCAGGTTTTCTGGTGGTGGAATCTCCGTGCCCCAATCTAAGCTCATGTGGACCTCATTCAGTTGATTGTATTCCTAATTCTAGGGGTAGAACATGTGACCAAAGCCTACACCAATCAACATAGCATGTTCCTTTAACACCTGTAGATAATTCAGTGTGAGCCAAGTCAATCCATTAGCACTTTTGAGGACGACTTGGATTCTGGCAGCCGGTCTGAAACCATGAAAACACTAAGGACATCAAGTTGAGAAATGGTAAGGACAAAATCAAAAAGAAAACCAGAAACTCTTGGGTAAAATTATTCAAGCTCTAGATCAATCCTTCATTGAATCTAGAATATCTCTGTCTTCTTTGTGTGAGTCAGTAGATTTTATTTTTCTTAAAGCATATTTGGATTGGGGTTTCAGTGACTTGCAATTCAAAGAATCCTAAGAATAAAAAGTAAAAAGGAAACAATATGATAAACTTGTTAAAGTATATTTAACTTCTCTATCATGATATTAAGATACTAAAGTAAGACAGGACTATCTGAAATCATTTTTCACTTTACTCAGTGTTTTGTTTTGGTTTTCTAAGGAGACACTGTTTGGGTCTAGCAGAAACCTCCTCCACTCCTTTTGAGTTGTTGTCAATATCTTTGACAGCACCTGCTGAAGTGGTGGGCCTAGAAGGCTATGTTGGTTCCATGTGATATTGAGTCCCTGCAACCTCATTTGGTGCCCAAAGATTCAGTCAATCTCGAGGTTGAGCTGAGCCAAATGCTTTATCTCATTTGGGAATTTGAACTAGAAGACAAAATTACAGCGAGAGAAAGATGATCAATTGAACTGCAGGTCATGTTGAGTCTAGTGGTAATTTTCAGCTGTGTGCACATTGACTAGTAAACAAAAAAGGCAAGCCTGGAGAAAGAAACGGAAATTTCAACTGACCAACTAAGAGGGAGAGAAAGAGAGAGGTGAGAAGTGAGGAGAGGGAGTGGGAGAGAGGCTTAGACCTTACAATGGATGAAAGAAGTCATGTAAGTTTCTGAATTTCTGTTTTCACTCCTTCTGTAACTTGGCTGAGTGTCCTGGCTCTCCATTCATTCATTTATTTGTTCATTCAACAAATAATCACTGAGCTACTACTCTGTGTCAATACTATTCTAGGCTCTACAGATACTGTGGTAAATAAGATAAAGTTCCTGCCTTTGTCATGGAGCTTATACTTTAGAAGAGGAAAATGAAATAAAGAAGAAAGGGAAAGAAGGAAAAAGTAAGAAAAAATAAAGTAATATATGGAGAGAAAGAGAGAATATTAGAAGTGCTTTGAAGAAAACTACAGAAGACTAAAAAGTTAGATAGTGATCAAGAAATGGATGTGAGAGTGATAGTGTTCTTATTGGCTGGTCAAAGTGTGTCTCTAAGTTGATACTTGTCAGCTGAAGGCAGTGAGGAGATGGGCTACTGTGATAGCTGGAGAAGGAGACTTCCAAGTAGAGATAACAGGAAATGCCAAGACTCAAACGAGGGTGGTGCCATGGGACAGCAAGAAGATCACTGGGGCTAGTGCACAAGAAGGCAGGAGGAGCTTAGTGGAACTTCATATCAGAGAGAGATGTAGTGTGTTTATTATGTAGGGCCTTGAATGTCATGCTAAGGATATTTCGAGCAAGTGAATTGAATTGCTTTTTTTTCCAATGATATTAGTCTGAAAATTGTGAAAATTTACTTTGAGCTAGCTTGAGTAGGTTTCTGTTTCTTGAAAAGAAAAACCCCTGACAAGAAGAACTGTAAAACATTTTCATAAAATGACCAACTTCTTTCTAAATCTGTATCATGTAAAAACTCTATGTATAAAAGAGATGAGAACAGTGTAGCTGTTTTGGAAGTTCATATTTCTAACATTTTAGAAGTTCATATTTGTAACATTTATTTTCTATAAAGCTGAATTAATGAGAAAAATGACACTGTTTTAATGAGTACAAATATGTGAACTCTGGGTTATAGATGATATAAATGCAGTCTCAATCTTCAATTTTATTTTTGTGTTTTGCATTGCTTGCATGATATTGAAAAAATTCTAATTCACACTAGTAAATAAGTGCAAATGGTAAATGATTTGAACAGCTCATCTTGAAACCTCAGGATTTTCTTCAAATAAACTGACCTGGAACTTGAAAGTGGAACAATGGTTAATTTTCTTTATAAATTGGAATTCTTATCAATATCTAACATATCTGCATTCTTCATCATGGACATACAAGGAAGACAATAAACTTACAAAAGGTAGAGAAAATGTTAAAACTACCTACATTATGGTATTATAAAATATGTTAGGCTTACTTGTTACTGCACAGCTGTTATACTGATTCTGAATAGAATCTACCCCAAATGGATCTAGTTGAGTCTAAGCTGCCGTTAATAGAGCCCAGCAGGTTTGTGTTAAAGTAGTTGCTCAAACTGCAAAGTTGAAGTAACTGAACTTCTTCAAATCATTCTTCACAAAGTGCATATAGGCAGGAACAAATTTATTGAAAGGACAGGTCAGAGCTAGAACTTTCCTTATCAATAATCCAATTTCGAGAACTTCAAATATATGCCCAGAGATCATTATGAGGCTTGTGCAAGTATATGTTAACCTACATGCATAAATTTTCTGTTAGTAGTTTCCAATGGGCTATATCATTTTACTGTGCCTTTTGCTTTACTATATTTTAAAAACAGTTCTAAAATTATTTGAAAAATTAAAATTTCAACTAAGCTTTTGGAAGATACAAAGCTACTCAGAATAATTCAGTAATATCTGAATAATGCATTAAAAATGGTAGATAAAATTAACCCCCAGTGTCACAGATTATGAAAATAAAGCCAAGTGATGGAACTTGAGAAGCACTAGTCCGTAGGTCTGCTTTTATTGTACCTATGACTCTCCTCACTTTGCATACTGCTAATTTTTTTCTTATTATCAAATAAAGTAAATAATAAATTTTGGAAAATACATTTCAGAATTTTTTACCTTATAACACAGAAGTTTTCAGGCCTTCCAGTATAGTTCGTAAAATACATTGTAACCTCTTTATACTTATTTCTATGGTGTCTATAAAAGGATGTTTCCAGCTTCATCCATGTCCCTGCAAAGGACATGAACTCATCCTTTTTTATGGCTTCATAGTATTCCATGGTGTATATGTGCCACATTTTCTTTATCCAGTCTATCATTGATGGATATTTCGGTTGGTTCCAAGTCTTTGCCATTGTAAATAGTGCTGCAGTAAACATATGTGTGCTTGTGTCTTTATAATAGAATGATTTATAATCCTTTGGGTATCTACCCAGTAATGGGATTGCTGGGTCAAATGATATTTCTGGTTCTAGATCCTTGAGGAATCACCACACTGTCTTCCACAATGGTTGAACTAATTTACACTCCCACCAACAGCGTAAAAGCATGCCCATCATTCTGAGCAAACTAACACAGGAACAGAAAACCAAACACCGCATGTTCTCACTCATAAGTGAGAGCTGAACAATGAGAACACATGGGCACAGGGAAGGGAACATCACACACTGGGGCCTCTCAGGGAGTGGGGAGCTAGGGGAGGCATAGCATTAGGAGAAATACCTAATGTAGATGATGGGTTGATGGGTGCAGCAAACCACCATGGCTCGTGTATACCTATGTAACAAAACTGCACGTTCTGCACATGTATCCCAGAACTTAAAAGTATAATACAAGATAATTTTAAAAAGGATGTTTAGATCCAGAAAAAAGTCTAGTTACTACAAGTAGCTGTGATATTAAAATACTTCTGTAGTAGGAAAAAAGCCCAAACCCAAAAATCTCTTTATACCCAGTAGGATGCCTGTTTCTGAACCAAGGCACACTCATCTATCTCACCCTGCTACTTTGTAATCTTCATGGAGTAAGGACATTGCCTTATTTACTTTTGAATCACCAGCTTTTGGAACACTGTGTGGCCTGTAGCAGGTATTCAATACATTTTTGCTGTCTTTTTGACAATGCAACCATAAAAAGCAGTTCAAGGCTTAATTGCCATGGTCTTAGCTTAGATGAGTTTGTAAACAAAAAGTTTCAAGGTCAGCTTTATTGAAAGTGAGGGGCCAGTCCAAATTTATGCAGTATTATCATTTAATATAGTTTCAGATATTAAAGCCCCAAGTCATTTTCTATTCAATTTTAAAGAGTTGAGCGATTATTCTTACTCCTAAGACCTCTGAAGTTTCTCAAGGATTCTAATTTGGGTGTGATGAAACTGCACTGTTAACAGCCAATCTTGATTTTAATAGTGTCCCAATTTCATTTAACAGTATTATCCTGAAACTTCCATTATTAATGGCTGACATCCTAAATGTTGAGGGATGGTAGACTCTGATTCATTTCAGCTGATTATGGTTGGCACAGATATGTAGGTGTACACATGCTGGCCCATTTTCAATGGATGCCATGGATAGCTTCAGTTTCACTTATTCAGTGATGGATCTATTAATTAGTTTCCTTGCCTTGCTTGGAATTTGGGTGTGTGTATAGGAAAGGCTGGAGACAGAAAAAATTATAGAATCAAAACTATAGTTTACATGTTAATTATATCTAGTTGCTATCCCAGGTTGTGATCCTGTTCAGAACCTACCTTATTTTAAAGAAAAACAAAAGTCAATAACCTGTCTTGTAAGCCTCCCTTTGTTTAGTATTATGGGTATCACTGATTTAGTGTGCAATTTACTTTGCCCCTGAGATTAGCTCCTCTCTTTCCTTCTTATTCCTGAGCTGCCACTCTTCATTGCAACAATAGGTCCTTTATTCTCTATTGCCAATGCTTTAGTGTTGTGCTTATGTATTGGATTATAGCCAAGGACAAAACTCTGAAAACTTTATGGAAATGCTGATGCTAGTAAAGCTCCAAGTGGAAGAACACAATAAGAATATGATCTTAAATTTCTAGGAGCTGTTCAGTCTCCTAATCACAGTGATAGAATTTTCCTCAACTGCCTCCTTCAGTTGAGTGATCACCATTCCTTCAGTGAATGATCCCGTCTGAATCGTGGGAAGGCCTTGGGATGAATGAGCACTAAGCTTGAAGTCTTGTTTCTCTTTGGAAAGAGACTGTTGTTGTGGGTTGAGTTGTGTCTTCCAAAAAGATGTGTGGATGTCCTAACCCTCAGTACCTGTGAAATGTGACCTTATAGGAAAATGGCATCTGTAAAGATGTAATCAAGTGAAGATGTTGTCATACTGGATTAGAGTGGGCCCTATTCTAACAACAGGTGTCTTCATAAGAAGAGAAGAGACAGAGAGAGGAACACACAAGAAGAATGTCACCTGATGATGGACACGGAGATTGGAGTACGTAATTTGTCTGCAAGCTGAGGAATGCCATGGATTGCAGCACCAAAAGATAAGAGAGGGGCATGGAACAGATTGTTTCCCAGAGCCTCAGAGGAAGTATAACTCTCCTGACATCTTGATTTTGGACTTCTGTCCTCCAGGACTGTGAGAATAAATTTCTGTTGTTTTAAGGCACTCAATTTGTGGTAATTTTTTATGGCAGCCCTAGGAAACGAAGATGAAAATAACAGATGATCTGAAGATAATGAATCTTGACCATTTTTGGTTTTCATATTCTGATCTCTTTCCCAATAAAACTTTTTAATTAGTTTCGCAAATTATATATTGGTTCATGTTTTCTTCTTTCTTCCTCTGTGATCTAGCAGATAGGAGCAGGATCCTCCCTCACCCCTACCAAATTAGCTGAGTCACTTCCAGTGGCTCTGTTTGGAGCTGTCTTCTGCATCCTGACTGCCTTCTTTCCGCAGCAATGCGCATGCTCAGCACTGTACATTCAGGATGACTCCTATGACTTCCTCTGTTCTTTCTCCCCTCCTCTCCCTAGTAAAATATACCTGCCTAGTGTTGCATTCCCTCAGAACCCTGAGTTATGCCAGGAAACATGTTAGCTGGTCTGCTAAGTAAATAGTGGGTCACTGGTCACTGCGTAAGTGACCATTACTGAGTTAAAATGTAATGTCTTACAAGTAACAGATTTATTTTAATAGAGTCCATCTGCAGGCATGACTTTGACTAAGAAAAGAAAAAAGGCAAGAAGTGGAAATTACATGATGAGGAGGGTAAGGGTGAAAAGTAGGGCAGATATCTTGGGGCAAACACACCTGTCATATCCTTCAGGTTCTATTACACAGTCAACCGCCTACTGTTCCCTGTCTTTGAACCCTGCTGGTGGGAGTTCTAGTACTGTCCCAAGGGCAGGTTTCGGGAAGAGGAGACCAGAAGCCTAAATACAATATACCCTCATAATTGCCTCCTAAATAGTAAGGGCTTAAAGTCAGGTCACAGTATTTTGTTGTTTTTACTTTACTTTCTCCATAATTGGACACTTCTTGTTATAAAACTTCTGGTTTGTGAGGTGTTTCCCTCTACCAACAAATGATGTGATGAAGGGACCCAGACATGTAACAATGACACATGAAGCTGCCTATTGCAATTTATGCCAGGTTTCTTTAATTCATTAAACATCACAATAAACGGTTGCAAAGTCTTGTTAATAAACATTTTTGTTGAGTATATGTATATATATACACATATATATACACACTCTATATATACACACATATTTATATGCTACTAAATAAGCTACTTGTCAGTAATTTTATACTTTGAGTTTTTGACTGATTTGAATGAGAAAATTAACATTTTTTTTTCTGGCATTGTACAGACACAACTCAATTCAAGGGATAGATGTCCAAGGTTAATTGCATATCTATTGTGACCTAGTCTTACACCGCGTTGCATTTTTCACTTCTGTTTTCTGGGGTCCAGGTGATTGAATAGCTGTCTTCTCTCATTGAGCACCCACTCAGGAAATAGCTCCGTGAGTGTAGTGCTCCAGCAACAAGATTTAAGTAATGACAACTCCTACTGATTTTCTGTCAGAGTAAATAGCTGTAAGTAATTTTTGAAATAATAATGCTGGACTGAGTGACCATCCTCAGTTAATCAATGTGAAAACATCCTAGGACTTATTCAGGTCTAAAAATCCAGAAAGTATCAATCTTGAAAGAAAGTTTTTTTGTTTTTTGTTTTTTTTTTAGGTAAAATGCTAATTTCCTTCTATTTTTGTCATTGCTGACAGCAATCCTATGGCTACTACAAACTGGACATTATTTACTGACAGATAAAACTAGAATCTTCTATAAGAGAGGAAAAGTGTAAGAGCACAGACTCTGGAGCCACACTGTCTGGGTTCAAATCCCAGCTTCACTACTATAGGGATCATGTCCTTGGGCAAGTTATTGAACTTCCTGGATGTCAGCATTCATAAAATAGAGATGATAATACTTACCTCATGGGATTGTTGTGATGATTGAGTTAATATACAAGGCGCTCAGCATAGTGTCTGGCACATAGTAAACACTCTAGTGGTGGCTATTGTTGTTATAATGATTGTGAGTTTTTCTTGATTCAAAAGGGACAAAGCCTTCATACTCCCCAGTGAAGCTGTAACTGGAGCGGAAACTCTTTGGTCAAATGCGTTCTTGCTGAGAAAACAGGCTGCTTCTAGCAAAAGAAGTTTGTGTTAAGATATATTGGGGACATAAACAATTGCGGTAGAGACCAAAATGGACAAGAGATGAGTGGTTGAGAAGAACTACGCAGCAGTAGCAAAGGAGTGGTTGTTCTTCTATCAGTACTCGCCTAAGCTGATTGTCATGATTGCTTGTGAATTCTGGAACTCAAATCAAGATCTCTGCGTAAATGAGATCTTATTTCATAGGAAATGGCTGTCTTAGAAAACATTTGGCAGAGTTCAAGTGTCTGCTAGTACATTGTTTTACAGAAAGTCAAAATCAGGCTATCAAACAGAAGGATTATCCAAAAAGTGATGCTTGTTACCAAGGGGCACAAGGATCATTACAGAAGATGAACCAGCAAAGAGGAAATGTGCTCAGAATACAGGGAGGCTGAGTCAGATGGTGGGTCATGTGCAGAAATGAGATTACTACAAGGTTTTATTAATATCTTCCTAGGGCATTCGATTCACAAGACAGCACTGGCAAAAATTGCATCATCAAAATTATGCTTAAACAATCTTTTATTCCTCATGAAGTATAATATAGATGGTTTTGTATATACAGGACCATATAAGAAAACATTGAAGAGCATATTAAAATAGTACATATGCAAAGTATAATTTTACAGCATTTTGTAATATTCTAAACTGAATCTTGAACATGAATAGTTAAATTCACTTAAGTTAAATGCATCTATTATGTCTTTCTTAAAATCCTAATTGGGTCCTGGGCTAACTCTTACTCTCTGGGGTGCATCATATTGACACATAAAGACTAACTTTTTTTTTTTTTTTCAGGAGAAAGGTATTTGGTAAAAGGTGACGTCAGAGGTGGATATTTTGTTCTCCAAGGTTTTCAATATTATATACTGTTGAGTATCAGTTGTAACGAAGGTGTCTATAGGAAAGTAAAAAAAGACATTTTTGTATATATGTCTATTACTAAGGGGATTGGCAAGGTTTTCACATTAGGAGATTAGCGAAACAAAGCAGTATGTGCCATCACTTCAAGACAGATCACCAAAATGAGTGAGCATCTCTGCTCCATTCTTGGTTGTTTACTTCCCAGGGAGAATATAGTTAATATAGGAACAGTCTTAAATATTGAGTGAGAAGCCAGGTGATGGTAGTGTGATTCAGACAATATCAAGGAACCCCTCGCCTTCCATATCTAGTCTTATTCAATATGGAATTTTATTGTAAGACATTAATTTCTTTCAAAGTTGGTCCTCCTTGGGAGTGGTAACAAATTAGAATCAACAGTCATAATGCTGGAGTCAAACTGGATGAACCCTTGTTTCTTCTTTCTGGGTACGTGTCAAATTACATTAGCAACCTCTGTTGCATTAGAGTGAGGCTAAGGAAATGTCAGTGGAAGGATGCCTACCACTTCCAGGCCTGGACTTAAAATCTCCTGCTTGATCTTCCTAGCTCTGTTTTTTTTTAACCTTAGTGATTCAAAAAGTTATATTAGAGATGGCACCATTACACAGGCAAGGGCTCTGAATCCTTGAGTCCTCACTGAAAGTAGAGCCTCCAAGGAGACCTGCCCATTCAAAATAGACTGTGTATAAATGACAAACATACCTTTTTAGTGTTAAACATTTGGGATTTTGCAGTTGTTTGAGTAGCTAAGGTTATCTGTCCCAATGCAGACATTTATATCAGAAGGGGACCACTGCTATTAAAAATCTAAATTGGGTGGTGTTGACTTAACTGTTGCAAGGTAAGTAGTGAGAAGACTGACATTAGAGTCCTAAAGATGGCTGTCCATGTAATGCAGTGGCAAAATATTGAGTAAAACTGTCCCCCTGCAATAAATTGGAAGTCAGAACTGGTCCCTCCTCAGCCTGCAGCTCTAAGAAGAGATGGTTGAAATGAATCAGAGCATTAGTGTTGGCTTGCTATTATAGGCTGTATTTTTCAAGGTACTACCCAAAGAGTTGGGTTCAGGAAAGAATTGGCTGATTTGTAAGCATAAATGAAAGGGAATCGATGGACTACAGAAATGTTTATTTGGTAAGCTGTTTTATAATCGTAAAGAGGAAAAGTTGGGTTCAAAAAATTGTTGAGTGAAGTACAGTAGCTCAGGGAAAAGATTAGATTAAGTGTCATCTTTCCTTAGCTGACCATTACCTAATTTATCCTGATTGTTTGTTGATATGGAAGATTACCCCATTCTCTGTGTTAAATTGCCAGAGAGGTATGGGGTGAGAAAGCAAAGTAATAAAGCTGATTTAAGAAATATATCTCAGAAAGAAAGTTGGAAGCATTTAGCAGCTCATAGCAAATATATTGGAAGTCTATTAAGTCATTGAGGGAATTGTATTGCCAAAGAAACAGTAAATCCAGACTACAGCAGTCTTTGACTTTTTGTCTTAAGTAACTTTTGGGCCCATAGCAGATGTTGTCATTGCACCATCTACGTCCTGCTGCTTATTCTAAGATACAACAGACATGTGTCTATGTCTCTGCTCTGGTAGACTTTGCTGGCTACAGGACTACTTGGAGTTAGTGTCCCAGTAGTAACTTTAAACCAGCAAGGGACAGGAGATTTGGGATATATTAACACCTTGGCTTCTGCATCTCTCAGGGAAATCATTTTTCATATAGTCTTCTGGAGCATCTCCAGAGGTTTTGAACTCTAGCTTATCTAAGTGATAACCTAGTCACGAAGGCTCCCCTTACTGGCTTTCTTTCTTCACATGTATTACTTCTCTGCTGTTCATAGTGCTTCTTGAGATCAATTCCCAGATAAAGTTCTTGCACCTGAGTCTTTGTACAAGAGTCTGATTTTTAGGGAACACATACCAAGACAGGTCACTACTTTCCATGAACAGCAAGGAGGGCTTCAAATGCTCTGCAGCCTCCAAGGAGGCCATGCTCTGAAACATCTCCATCAGATGTGACTCATGAGGATAATGGGCAAAAAGGCCATACAGAAGTACAGCCAGGGGCCATGGAGAACAAGTGACAGGGAATTTCTCCCAGAGAGTAGAATAAAAGCCAGGCAAAGAATTGCCTCCATGTATCTAGCAGAACTTCAGAATTGAAACAGACCATTGCCTATTGTGTGACTCATATTCTTCCTCTTTCCAAATGGGAGTGTTTATTGCAGTTATCCTGCCTCTATTACACCACTGTATAGGGAACATGCATGTGGGGACAGAAAACTTGTCTTTTCAGTACATTTGTGGGAGGAACTAGGTTAGTCATATTCGGCATGGGGGGATAGGACTGTGCTTTTCCCAGAAATACAGGATTCTGAACTTGATGCAGTGACCAGAAGAGACTGTGGGAGGAACATTAAAATGAATAATTGATGATCAGAAGGGGGAATTGTATAAAAGACTGTATGGTAATTCATCATGTTTCATTCTCCTGTGCTCAGAAGAAAAATATATTTGAAACCTTCCTTGCAGTTTTTAAGGGGCCGTCAAATGTGGACATGAATGATGTCTGTAACTCCTAACCCTGGCCATAGAATCTCCTGTATTATCATCCATGTCTTCTCTTCCCTTACCTTGGTGAAAATGGATGCCATCTGTGGAAGAAGGTGGCATAACAAAGATGAAAGGAACTATTATTTCTGAGCCACTACTTGGAGGAGATCTGCCAGGGGAAGATCCCCTACCTTTTTGTACTGTGGTGTGAGCAGAAAATAAACCTTTAATTTTTAAAGCTGCTGACATTTTGGAATTGCTTGTTATAGAAGCTAGCATAGCTCATGAAGATGCATAGAAACATATGGGTTAATATATTCATTCTTCCATTATATCAAGGGCCTGCTTAGACCATCTTTTGATGGGTGGAGCTAGATCATGATGGGCATCAGTGAGCATTAGCAAGGGGGTGGCATTGCTTCTGAAAGGAATCAGAGAGTGCTGGAAAGAGGCCATACTTTTCTGCCTGGAAGTGACTCTTGGTTCTCAACTGGATTCTATAGTACTATATAAGCTATTTGAGGATGTGTGTGCATGTAGGTGTACCCACAGTCTCTGTATACATGAGGAGGACACAGGTGGTGCCGGCCCTACATGGTGCAGTACAGCAGGCAGCCTCCTACTGTACAGCTCTCCTTGCAGTGACCCCTTCTTCTCCTTCCTTTCTGCTGCTACTGATCCTTTCTTGTTTCACATTCAAAGTTGAGCTATTTGTGCATCCATAATTCTAAGGATAGCCAGGGTTGCATTTATGAATTAGGCTGGCTAGGCAAGCTCTGCAAAAAGGGCAGAATTCACAAATAGGGAAAGATCATTCTGGGTCAAGGGTTGCTCTCATTCCCAGCTGGCTAACAGCTAATTCTTGCAAAAATATGCTTCTTTTTCCAGAAGCGTTTATATTTCATTTGCATTTCAATGGGAACTTCCAGAGGATCTCTAAAATTTCAAGAAAATCTTTTTTAGCCTCAAAATTTTTATTTTTAATAAGCAATACAGGGTAATACAGTCACATGGTTCAAATAAAAATAATACACCCTGAGGAGAATTTGTTTACATTCTGTATCACCTCCTTTACCTCCTCCATGTAACCACTTTTACTAGGATCTTGTGTAAATGTAATCTTTAATGATTAAATTTCAAGCACCAACAGCTGATAGGGAAATAAAATTTTAAGACAGAGAATATTTTCTTCAAGTGACAGACTATAAATGGCCATCTATTTCAACAACTATTTATAAAATGGTCCTGAAATTTAGAAATAAACATTGAGAAACCATTGCAATTCTGCACTCCCCAACCAAAGAGCAATCATTTGATATCCATACTATCAGACAAAAATAGGTTATTGTAAAACTCTTAGTTGCTGAGAGAAACATCCAACTATTAACTCATAGCAGATTTTAATTCAGAGAGATTAAATCTTTGTAACAAAGGTTTACACATTTATCTTAGCTCTTCTCAAATTTCCTATCCTTTTGCTGGTATGTAAGAACAAACACACAACAGTGATTACATAGGTAATAATACCACAGCCCTGCTGTGTTTCACCAGTGTGAATGCAAGCAGCTGCACCAGACTTGCTCAGCTTCTTTCCTATAGATTTTGCTCTTACTTTTCTCTATGGCAACAGCCCCCAAAATTTTAGCTCCCCCCTCTTTTATTTAGAAAAATCAATTTGATTTGAATTATAAAACCCTGACTACATTTAGTCTTAGAGATGTATTTGATATTATCTTTTCTTTAAAGTTCATTTCTTGTGACAGTTTCATTCAAAATTATAAGTGTTAAAAAATGAAGTTCTGGATGTCAAATAGTAACCATGTGTTTGGGATTCTCAGAGGGGAGGTACGAATCTCAGGGCTTTTGAATCTATTCAACAGCAGATGTAAAGATCAAAAAGGGAAAATCAGAAGTATGAATATAGGGAAAATACTTTGAAGTAGAAGTGTTTTTTACCAGAGGAAACCAATTTCCCCAATTTACTAACATAAAGTTGGGCTGCATAACCCTGCAGAGTGAATGAGCTGACACTGAAACGTTTGTAAACAGACTAACAGATGGGAGAGTGTGTTGTGAGTCGTCTGTCTTCTCATTCTCTTTTATTATATGAGGAGAATACAAAAACAAACACAACAACAACAACAAAAACAGAGGTTGGGAAGATTACTTGGGACTACTTAGAATTCTGAGTGAAAGGACACCTGGGCCATTTTGAATAACTGACTATGTCTCTGTAAGTGTACAATCAATAAGTCAGCCTTTCTAAAATTTGAAAATCTCTGTGCTTCTTCATGTTTTAAGTGTATTATAAAAGTAGATTTATGAAATACTGCCATTTTTGGACAAAATAAAACATTTAAATTTATTTATAATTTGACCTTTATAACAATTGTCCAAAATGTTTAGCAATTTTGTTATTGCCCTTATTTAATAAGTAATTATTACTATCTGGGGATCTTCAAATGTTGCTTGACCTAAGGAGCCCCAGGGAATCTTAGAGCAAGAGTATCGTGTGGTTTTCAGAGCTCTTTGCTTTTCATGTTTTATTTTTTTAGGAGGTTTCAAGATCATCTGTTTCCTCTGGGTTCTCGTGAATGACTTTGTGGATGACTTTGCCTCCTTCTTTGGTGTATGTGTTATGATGATCTCAATGAACAACATGTTGGACTCTGTGAATTTGCTTCCATATGGAACAAGTTAGCAGCTATTTAATTTCTAAAAATGTTTCTGAAGTCTACAGTCCATTGTTATTTTTAGAGAGGACTGTGCAGATCTTTACCAGACGGTTATTTCAGTGCTCCAGAGATTCTTCCTTTTCTTTATGAAACTCCTCCAGAAAACACACCACCTTAAAACTATACCGAGTTATTGTAAATATTAAAATCAAGGTATTGATTCCTTGTCTTATTCACATTAAATCTTTTCTAATAGAAGTTATTTTGTATTTAGCCAGGTGACAAACAGAACTTTTTTATTAAAAAATTTGCCTATAAGCTTCTTTGGTTTTATAATTAATGATTCATAATAATTTATGAATTAATGTGTTTATAATTGATAAAAATGCATATGATAATTTTAGGAATCATGTGAGCCCTTAAACTTAAAAAAAAAAAAAAAAAAAACTACTTTAAATCCATCTGTTTTTAGCATGTAACTGAGTCTTAGAGACAATATTGAACCCATGGTCGTTTCCAGGTTTCCAATATCATGGTTGTTAGGTGATTTAATTATTTTTCTTCATCTGTTAACTCAGAGTAACCCATTTGTTCAAGGGTTTGACACTTTTTAGTATTCAGCCTTCATCACTCCTTCGGAAAGATTCTTGTGGTTGAATGTTGAACACTCACAAAAGCTGAGAGGTATTTAAATGTGAAAATGATTTATTATAATTAGATTTACTCTTTTTAATCAAGGATGCAGAATACTATTTCTTGTTCTCAATGAAATTTAGAAGATGAAGTTGAGAAAATATAAAAGTAAATGCATCTGTTTCTTCCTATTTGAAAATCTGTATCTCTCTTGAATTGTTCTTATTTGATAATGTTCTCATTACATGATTACTTAGTTGTAGCTGTAAGAGAATATTTGAATTACAAAAATGCCAGTCTGGTGGCATTAGAGAAATATACTGTGGGCGAAGCTTATCTCTGGGTGGCAACTTAAGGTAAAACAATTATGAAAAAAGGAAATGCCATGAGAAAGGAAGTGGGAAAGGAAAATGATTCATGTCAGGAATTATAATTTGGCTCCCAATAAGTTTGGAATCATAGAGACCTTAATAATTTTACACACAGAACCTGTTTAGTAGACATTACAGGCAAAATCCTAAAATGCAAGTTCTTTTTTTTTTCTTTTTAAAGCTGATAGGGATTCAATGATTTTTTTTTCTTAAAACATTAATTTTAAAATAAAATGAATTTGTCAGTCTCGGGAACCTGTCTCTCTCCCTCTAGATGAAAAATAATTTTGTTTTGATTTATGCATTTAATATTTCACACTGGAAATGTAAAACTACAGCAGTTATTTTATAGTGACTGAGATCAGGAAATATGGGGGTAATTCATTATATTTATTATTTTTCTTTATAAAACTATAAATCACTGTTATTGGAAATTAAATGTCTGGTCTACTGTGAGGGCATTTTGAGGTATAACAGTACTTTCCATAAGGCTTTCCAGGATCTGACAGAAACCTGAATTATTCATAAGAGTCTTGGATTTTTCCTTCAGCCTAATCAAATTAATAAAACAATTTCAATTCTAAAAGCTATTAATACTCTGTGGAAGAGAGCAAAAGCATGCATTTATCTTCAGTTTTTCTTTTGAATTTTGTATACTTCTGGGAATCAACAAAACCAAAAAAGTAAATGTTTTAAAAAAGGTGGAATACTAGGTCTGATCATTGTTACTTTGCTAGTATAACATAATAGTGTTACAATTTTTGTTCTTCCATTGTCATTGTACTTCAAAGGAAGATTATTACTTGTGTCCCTTGAAGGGTTTTTTGAACTCCTTTTTAAGGAAAAAAATAAATAAAATTATATAGAAGCATTTTAGTTTTTAGGAGTAATTACTATTCCACATCCAAAATGTTTGAAGTCCCTAAAATGGACCCATAATATGAGTGAAATGGAATCATAACATGTGATAAAGCAAATATAAACAGCTGTATAAAACACATATCAAAAGGAACAAAGATATTATGTCACTGGGTACAGTAGATAAGCAAACTATTTAGTTGGCCACTGAACTGGATTGACTTGAAATTTTTGGCATCTACAGCAAACGGGAAATATGTTGGTTACACAATCTTCATTGTCTAACCTGAAAGCAATTATATGTGTTAGTGGAGAAAAACTTATTTCAGGATGTAATTTCAAAGAGAAATTTTTTTATGTGGATTCTTGAACAAGGGACTTTTAATAATGAAGTAGACAGTGTCTTCAATACCAGCTTTGTTTTATAGAAAGATTGTTCAAATGGACCCTTTTTGAATAGTCCTCTTTGAAGGTTGAGGATATGATATTAAACCGTAACTCAGTGAAGGCAGCCCTAGGGGTGCTTGGATAATAAAGTGTAAGTATTCCACTTGTTGAAGATATGGCTTAATACAGGGATAGAACTGGGAGAATCCAGAAGAAGGAAATGCTTTCAATATTCCTGGACAGTCTCTCTCAAATTCTAGATGCTTTAAGCAGGCCTGGATTATTGTCAACTTCGGGATACTATTCTGAACTAGAAACTGATAGATGGGAATGAGGCATAATTGTTCTATTATGAAAGCCTAACTTGTATTCTCATCATCCAGAAAGTATTACCTTTTAGCAGAGTCACGGGCAGCTGTAATGCTTGGAGAGAGGACCAGTCTTTTCTCCACATCTTCCTATTGTCTAGCTATTGCAACCATAGAGCATGCTAGTTTTGAATTAGCCAGAGAAATGTTTATGCTACCTGTGGAAAATAAAAATGCATTTTGATAACCCTGCCAGGAAGTGTCAGTTGCAAAATACACATGCCATACCTAAATCTGTTGAATAGTATTATTTTAAAATGTCCATTTAAATGTTAGCGGAAGACTACCAGATGTTACCAATTTTGATGGAAATGAGATCAAGTGACCTCTTTGAATTTACGAACTGATGAGTCCAGTGCTTAAGACCCTTATTTGTTTTATTGTCAGAGAATATTCAACAGTTTGGCCACTGTAAAGAAGGATATCTGTTTGCTATACCAAGAGGGAATACAGCTTGTTTCTCGAATAGCTGTACCATATGTTGTAGTTGTGGGTTGGTTTGATACGTGTTCTACAGTCTGAAGGGGGATGGGTGATCAATAGGGAGGCTGGGTTAAGACACTGCAAGTTGAAAACTGAATAATAGTGCTGAAAATCAACTTGCAGCTTAGAATTTATAAAGCATGTCTAAGAAGTCAAGAAGTTGAAATTCAGAATATAAGGAGCATCCATTTGTAAAAGTTGGTAATTCTGAAGGACTTCGACTTTCAATTTGGCAGGATAAGAACAGAGTAAGAATAGAATGAGAGGCCGAGAGGGTGGGCTCACGCCTGTAATCCCAGCAATTTGGAAGGCTGAGGCAGGTGGATCACCTGAGGTCAGGAGTTTGAGGCCAGCCTGGCCAACATGGCAAAAACCCATCTCTACTAAAAATACAAAAATTAACTGTATTTTTAGGGTGTGGTGGCATGTGCCCAGCAACTTGGGAGGCTGAGGCAGGAGAATTGCTTGAACCCGGGAGGTGGAGGTTGCAGTGAGGCGAGATCGTGCCATTGCACGCCAGCCTGGGTGACAGAGCAAAACTCTGTCTCAACAACAACAACAACAACAAGAAAAAAAAAAAAAGAGAGAGAAGAAAGAACTGAGAATAGTTTGGGGACAGAAGTGGAGCCCTTTAGGAATTTATCAAGTCCTTTGTCTTGGATACTGTCATTGGCTTCCATCTGGGGAGGTCCATCAATTGTACAAAATATAGAGACAGTTGTGTGAATTTAAATAAAGATTTATGCTTCTATTAATTCTGTCAAAAGTCAAGTTATAAATAACCATGTCTCCCTATCTTTATTGTTTTCTCTGTGCCTGATTTCAAAGATTCTCGCTGAAATCTTATTATATATGTTTTTATAAAACATGAAATTTATGTATTATATAAACATTTATATTTATTGTATATATTTATATACACTATACTGAAAAAATTTTGAATGTGGAAATGAGAGAAGGAAAAAGAAGAAAAGAGGAATGTGTTAGTTTCTTAGAGCTGCCATAACAAAGTACTTCAAGGTGGATGGCTTTAAACAGTAGAAATTTATTCTTTCACAGTTCTGGAGGCTGGAAGTTCGAAATCAAGGTAATGGCAGAGCCATGCTCCTTCCTCCCTTCCTCCCCCCCCCCCCCT